>NC_050483.2:48690133-48800133 GCF_012460135.2 Molothrus ater
AAAAGTTGTAGTCTTTAAGTAGTTATCAAAAGTTTGCTGCTGAAGGTATTCCTTTTGTCCTGATCTCTTGACATATCTGTAAACACGTGACCTGAACAATGGTTTTGGTGGCTGTAGCCTGATGGATCAGCTGTCTTGGAGTACTGAACTTGCTTAATTTGATTTTTGCTAAGGAAACAGGAATGGCGATTTCAAAAGATACTCTGTTTATTCTTGTCAGACTGTTACACAGTCCAGCTGTCATCTCTTGGTGACAAGACAAAAACATATGACCTGTTTATACACACAGTTAATGAGACTTGTAGTTGGATGATCTCAACCAGTAACTGGTGTGTACAAGAAGGTTAGTTTACAGAGGGGAAAGAATTCCCATGCTAATCTTCTGGCATATGATATGGTCTAGTATTGTACACAAGATTGGCAATTTTATCTCTTCCAGTCTGGGAATTTGTATCTGTTAGCCATTTTATACTATATGCAGTTGGGTATTAAGAAGCATGTTTCTGGATAATCTGTTTGCTGTTTACATAGCTTAGGTGTTCATTCTAGATGTTGAAACTTGCCATAGCTGTCCTCTGGTCAGTTTGGTTTTTGTACATTGGGTTTTTTTTTCCCACTAGTCATTTGAGCTGGAGTTGTCTCTCCTTTTTAAAAAATGAAATTTGAAATACAAGACCAAATAGAGGGGAAAAAAGAGGACTCTTTCCTCTAAAAGAAGTAACATCTTGTTCCAATGTAGTAATTTATGATGGCCTTTGATGGGCTTAGGTTTATTACTGAGACTTAACTCATGTTGCTAACAGTGCATGAGAGTACTTTTTCTTATAGCATAAGTACACTCTTTGTATATACCAGTGCTGTTGGGCCAGTTTCTGATAGTTGTGTTTGTGCCCAACTATGTCAGTATCAAAAGATTTTAATTTCATTTTCTTTTTGCTAACCCAGGCAAAACATGCCAGAGGGTATAACTGAAGAAAAGGACTTGAGTTTTGTGGTGATCCTGTTATTAAAACTTAAAAAAAATTCTGACAATACATTTTTACATACCCATTTTATGTTCTTGTTTAAAATAAACAACTTTTTAAATTTTGTTTTGGTTTTCCTGTTGAGTACTTTGTATTTGATTGCCAGTAGCTCTCCCCCAGTTACATAAGACACACTGTTAATTTCTTTCTTTAAAAATAAATGTCAATGAGCTTTGAATCTTTTAGAGG
Source organism: Molothrus ater (assembly GCF_012460135.2). Lineage (NCBI taxonomy): Eukaryota > Metazoa > Chordata > Aves > Passeriformes > Icteridae > Molothrus > Molothrus ater. The sequence continues at coordinate 48,691,348 of NC_050483.2, forward strand.
TGCTAGACCTTCTAGAGATCAGAGCAGAATTTCAAGCTGAAGTTAATTTTGAACTTGTTTTGCACTGAGAAGTAGTACTTTTGACTCAAGTGGGAACTTCTGTGTGTAATACAGACTGTTGATAAGATCAGCTTTTAAGGACTTTGAAATACAAAATGCACTGAATACTTTGGAAATACTTTTCTGTAGAGAAAGGCTTCATAGTTTAAAACTGATGGATGCAAAGTTTTAAGTACCTACAAAAAGTCTTTAAGGTGTCTTCAGCTTCACTTTATCTGAAATAATTTTAATGTAACTAGACCAGTTTAGTTCTTGGTGCAGTAGTACTCAGTATTTCATCATCTTGTAGGTCAAGTGATAGCCACTTTGGTTAAAAGCCTCATTTGGTGAAGTGCCTTTGTTGCCTTGCAGACAGTCTGCTGATAGGCACTTGATATTCTCATCAACTGATGGAAAGGCAAACTGACTTCTGCACTTTGCAGTGTCCTTGTGTGCAGGGCAATGTAAAATAACTCAGTGCTGAATAGTGTTTTAGATGTTATGAACAGTTTAGAAAAACTGTTATGTTTAAGTATTGTAGAAGTAATAGCACGAAATTGGGCGTAGTTTCAAAATGTATATGCTTGCTAAGCATTTTTCTGAATTTTCAAAACTTTTTCTGTAATCAGGTATGTAGACTCTTCATAGGTACTGGTCTTATATGGGGTCAACTAGTTACATGTGTGCTTTGTAGGGGTTGGAGAAGGTATCCTGCTCTTTCTTATTACCATGGTAATTTTCATGGACTCATAGAATATGTTGGATTGGAAGGAACCCATCGGGATCATCAAAGTCCAGCTCCTGATCCTATGTGGGACACCCTAAGAGTCACACCCTGAGCCTGAGAGGGTTTTCCAAATGGTTCTTGAACTCTGTCAGGCTTAGGGCTGTGATCACTGACCTGGGGAGCCTCTATGAGCTCCCAACCACCCTCTGGGTGAAAAAGCTTTCCCTTATATGTAATCTAAGCCTCCTCTGGCTCAGCTTTATGCTGTTTCCTTGAGTCCTGTAACTGGTTATGAGAGTGAAGAGATCTGTACCTGCCGCTTTGTCATGTTCAACAGCCTCATGAGGGGATGCAATGGGGACTCCCCTCAGTCTTCTGTAGAACTCTTCTCTATAATATTTGAGAATAGTTCAGCTAAAACCAGGATTTATGTTTTCATGGCGCATTCTGATGTTGGTAGGATTTTGTATTCTGGACCTTGAAGTGATGCTTGTTCTCAAGTGATTTTATTTACCCTGGCAGTTAGCATAGTTTTTGTGTGTGTGCTGGTTGTATATTAGTCTAAATGGGTATTTTATCCTCTTGGAAAAGGAGCCATAAGATAGATGAAGCATCTGAAAGCGTTTCTTTAAGTGTCTGTGAAGGATGTTAGTATGTATTTTTTAAAGAGATTCTTTGTTCTAGCAAGACTACTATTAGTAAATTTGATGAAAATGACTTAGAGAATCCTACAGAAGAAAGAACAGTTTTCTAATGTCTTGCCTCTTTTTTGTTCTTAAGATTGATATTTTGTTTGCAAGATTAGCACTGCAAACTATTCCTGAGGACTTAGATCTACGTGACGACAGCCTACTTAAAAATTTAGACATTAGATGCATACGAAGTCTTAATGGTATGTATGTACTGATTTGTATATCAGCTTGTCTAATCTTTAACTGTCCTAGATTCTTTGATACAGTAGTTGTGGATTTGACTGAAAATACAGCAACTTCATAGCAGGAAATAAAGTTATTGCCAGTTTTTTATACTATTCTGGAAAGAAGAGTTGTTGCTTGTTGACCAGACTGTTTATGATCTTTTTCTCTTGTTTGGTTGGTATATGGTTGTAGAAATTAATGGGACTTGCAAGACTTTTGTGTGAAGCATTACCTATTTTTATAAATAAAGATTTATGTTTGTTTTTTAATTTGTGTTTGCATAAACATACATTAAATTGGTTCAGTGATAAATTGGAGATACCAAAATGTTGTCAGTTTGAGGTCAGTTCTTTAGTAGCTTGTGTTAACCCTTAACTTCTCTATAATACCTTCATTTAAAAAATGGTTATTTATGTACAGGATGGTAGGGGTTTCAGCCTGGCTGCAGCTTGAGGGGGAAGAGGAGCATGTTTGCTTGAGGAGCTCTGATAGTTGTTACAAACTAAAAACTTCATAATTTGAGATCATCACATCCACTTAAACTGTTTTGTGAAATTCACATCTTGTGCAATCTCTAGCATTGTAGTTGCCTCTTACTTTAAAAGTAGTCTTAGATAATACTATTTTCTTCCAAACAGCTCTCTGCAACTACTTAGTAACAATGAAGTACTACTTATTCTGTATTAAAAGCCCCATAAAATCAAGCAGTTAATATTGCCATCTATAATGTTACAGTCTTAAAATATGCCATCAAAATAGTAGTAGAGCTAGTATGTTTAAAAACTATTCTTTTTAGCCTAGCCTTTACAATTCAAAGCTTTGACCTATGGCTGGCAGGTTTTCTGTAGGTTCATGAGGACTTATACCATGAAAACTTACACCTGCACATTCCATGATATACTTCATCTGTTCATCTAACAGCAGAACTTGTTTGTTCCTTCAACAGCTTATATAGTTCATTAATAGCAAAAAAATCAAGTAGCAGTCCAAATCTGTAGTTATGTGCTCATGAATCGGCTTACCTGAGTGTTGCCATAAAACACTAAAAGTGAAAAGAGGCACATGAAAATACGTGAAGCTTTCTAATCCAAACCAAAATTGATCAGAATGGGAAGTGAGTTTCCAGCATGCTTGTCTAAAAAGTTTGGTAGTGTTGACAGTGGGGGAGGATAAGTAAGCAAATAACTTTGGAAGCAGCAACTGTAATTAATTCTTTCTTTTGCAGGTTGCCGGGTAACCGATGAAATTCTGCATCTAGTACCAAACATTGACAACTTCAGGTTAACACTGAGAGCTATCAAATTGTGGGCAAAACGTAAGCAGTTATATTCCAAAATTTGTGAAGGTTTCACTACCTCTTCTGGTTACTGACATGTCTCTCCTTTTGTCTTTCTCTTCTTGATCCACAGGCCACAACATCTATTCCAATATACTAGGTTTCCTTGGCGGTGTTTCCTGGGCTATGCTAGTAGCAAGAACTTGCCAGCTTTATCCAAATGCAATAGCATCAACTCTTGTACATAAATTTTTCTTGGTATTTTCTAAATGGTATGTTTTTTTTGGTTTTTTTTTTTTTTTTTGTTTGTTTTTAATTTAGATTAAACTAAAATAAAATTGTTTGTAGACACTAAATTTTAGTCCTGTTTTTATGGTACCATTTTCAGCTGTTACCAAATTAAGTTAGAAGCATTGTTCTTGCCACCAGAAATTGTCAGCTTAGATTTCAGTAAATCATCCAACATATCTTGTTTTTAAAGCATCCAAACCAAAGCCACCCAGTTCTTAATTAAAAATTTCTCAAGTATTTTTTGTAATTCAGCCATACTCTTCAGATAAAATACTTTTATAGTACAAAATAATAGCGTATACCCCAAAATTTAAAGTCTTTTAACATTCAGGTACTGGGATAATGGATAACGGAGGTATGCCAGTATCTGGTTTAGGCACATAGCTTAAATGCAATTTAAGAGAACCAATGGCAAAAATGTGGGTTTTAATCTTTTCACTGTAGAGTGGTAGGTGTTTCAGAATTATATGCCATTTCATACTCTTGAGCTAGTTAGCTCAGAAGCATGGTTTGAATAACTCTGATGGGAACATTCCAAGTAAATTTAGAACAAATGGGACAAAAGTGAACTTTGCAGCTTACAGATGAGTACTGTTTTTCTTGAAAGTCCATATTTGCATACCTGTATTCTTCATGAGACACTGACAGACTCTAAGAATCACCAAGGTGTTGCCTTCCTCCAAGTTTAGTGTCTTTTCTTCTTAATGTGAAGATAATTTGCACACTTTCACTGTCTTGTATTAATAGGCTTTATTGCCTCCTTGAGGTATGTAGTAATATTTTGCCACACCAAGGCAATAGAGGGGAATTGGTTGCAATCTGGTTAATGTGTTTCTTGGAATTCTCTCCAGTTTGGACATGCATAGCATAGGAGCATAATGTACAAATTCCAAGAGATTAACTGACTTCTGTTCTTTATAGGAAGATAATTTTTATTCATGGGGTAAGATGACTTGGAGAACAAGTGTTACTTTTTAGTGTTTAATTAAAAAGGTTTTTTCTCGATGATAATGTTCTTTTAATACATATGGTTTGTAATGATGCTATATGCCTGTAACTGTGCTGGCTGTTTGTTCTGTAGCTTGTCCATGAAACAGCTGGCTTGAAGATGGACTCAATGTCAATCTTCACAGAGGAATTTATCTTTGATTAGTATATTTCAGGAAGAATATAGAGGAGTTTTAATTAGTTATCTAAACCAGTGGTTATAAACCTTCAGGACTACAGAAAATGCCTTGTGCTGATGCCCTGGAGAAGCTAATTGCAGTTGTGTTGTAGTTCAGCAATACAGCTTATTTAAACAGCCCCAGTTAAACCAGCCTAGTCGTGAGGAAATGGTGCTTTATTTTGAGAGAAGATTTAAGATGGATCACATTCAAAAGTGTTGTTTGTGTATCATACATGGTTGTATCCAGTAGTCTTATTCAGTGCTACAATCTTTTTGAACAGGGAATGGCCAAATCCAGTGCTATTGAAACAGCCAGAAGAATGCAATCTTAATTTGCCTGTATGGGACCCAAGGGTTAGTGTGTTATTTTTTCCCCTCTAAGTCACACTGTACAATAAATTCGGTTGTTTAAAAATTCTAGGTGAACCTCATTTTGGGTTTATTGAACTTAATGTTGTGGTGTTATATCTTCATGGGTAACCTCTAATTCTCCTGAGTATAGAACAAAGTTTCCCTAATTTTCTGAATTGACTGCTTGAAGCACACTTGCTAAACAATGTACTTTTTCTCCCAATTTTTGCAATACGTGATCTTAATAAAAATTCAGCATAAATAGTTATATGTCTTAAAGTGATGCATTTTTGGAATATTTCTAATCTTAAAATAGTTTGCTTATTATTTAAAGCCTGTTACTTTTGCAAGTATCTTAAATTCAGTGCAAGTTACAGCAAGATAGACTTGGTTCCATATAGTTGTGGTAAAGTGTCTTTTCATCTTGCACCAAAGAAGATCATAACTTGAAGTCTTTTTAGTTGTTTTGTGTATTGTTAATAATACTTGATCTCCATCTTTGTAGCACTTACATTAAGGATATTGGACATGTTTGTCCTTCAGGCAGTCAGTGAAACAGCTTGCAGCAGATGCATGGCTCCCATTGTGAGCTTTCAGTAGGACATAATATGAGTGTGCTCAATGCTGTTTTGTCAATCGTAGTATTCAACTAATCTTTATTTTGGCGAATAGTGTAAGTATCAGAGGTTGAGTTGTATTCCCTTCTGTACTTCAAGTCTTTTTTTTCTGATTGACAAAAGTTCACATTTAAATATGTGAAGTGGTTGAAAACATGTTCTTGAGTCTGTTATTCCTGAAACAGGAAGTTTGAGGTCAGTGTGTGGCGGGAACTGTTGTAGTAACTAATCAAAGTGGGCTAAGGTAATGGCAGGGGTTTTATCTTTTATTTACCTTCTACAAGATTGTTACCCTAATAATATTTTCATGTACTTTGGTGTGTATGTTGTGTCCTTTCTTTTTTTGTTACCCTGTCTGCTGTTAAATAAAAGTACGTTAATGCAAGTGATGCTTCTGTCAGGTTCCATAGAGCCTCTTTTCTTAAAATGGCTCTTAATTTTCAGTAGTGTTACAGAAATAAAGTGTAAAATACCTTTCACAAGGTCCGAAGACAGTCATTCTGCAGAAGGTGCTCATATGGCGATGAGGTGTCCCTGGTTTCATGTGATCACAAACTAATTCTTATTAAAGAGGGAAATTGTTCTGTTTGGTTGGCATTTCTGGATTTAGAAATGCCTGCAACTTGATGTGCTGACAGGTTATAGCCCTCCCACATCACTGTTGTTCAGAAAGATGTCCTTTGTGAAAGCATTATTCTTGTTTTCTAAACTTTCTCTGTACTCTTGGTCTGGAAATGAAGGTCTCTTAGAACTTAAGACTTGGTTGTAGTAAAGGGAGAAATCCAAATTTGTTAACTGATGTGTATGCTTGAAGAAAACTGATTGGCTGTTGTTATATGTAGGTAAACCCCAGTGATAGGTACCATCTTATGCCTATAATTACACCAGCATACCCACAGCAGAACTCTACGTACAATGTGTCCGTTTCCACACGGATGGTCATGGTTGAGGAATTTAAACAAGGTAAGTATTATCTTATGCTCTTTATATAGATGTTTTCAGACAGATTTAAAATAGTTTCATTGTGGGTATGCTTTGAAAGGGGGAGGTGGGTGGATGTTAAAAAACTTATTGACAGACTGTTTTGAGGGAGGTTGAACTTGGCCTGTAACACTTAACAGTGCAAACTTAGTGGATCCTTCTGCAGGTCTGTCCTTCACTCTTAAAAACTGAGGGTAATAAAAGAGGATGCCTTGTGCTCTGAAAATTAGAACTAATGGTATAATAACTTCATTTTAGTGGCTTAGATTGTTACATGAAGGATTAGCAATAGTTCCACTTGATGCCTGTTTCTAGGCCTAATATAAGTCATTAGACTCTCTTGAATATGAGTCCTCTGGATTTATGCAAGTAATTTATAATTGTAGCAGATAAGGGAAGATGTTATCAAAGCAAGAAGTAGATTTGATGCAGGGAGCAACTACAGCTAGCTTTCTCAGAGCAGTATCTTATTGACTCACTATTTCTTTGCCTTGTAAAATGCATTGCACAAGAGGTGATAAAAGGGAAAGATCTGTTGTCTTTGAACTGAATAGTTAGTGTGGCATATGCAAAAAATCAAAATGGAGCTCTGTTACACCACAGAGCAAAAATATGTGAAATAATCAGTCAGATCAATTAACGTACATTTCTCCACAGATTGAGGTTTTTAATAATATGGTTTGTTTAACTAATGACCAATGAAAGTATGACTGAATTATAACTCTTGTTCATAAATTGCTGTGAATTTGAAGGGAGGAAGTAATTCTTAGTAGATTTTGCTTAGTTAACAAACTGTCTTTACTCTGGATACTAAACTGTATTTTTAAAAAAAAGTTTAAATTTTTTTTTTTTTATAATTTAGGTCTTGCTATCACAGATGAAATTTTGCTGAGTAAGGCAGAGTGGTCCAAACTTTTTGAAGCTCCAAACTTCTTTCAGAAGTACAAGTATGTATTTTATGGCATGGCAGAATATTTAAAGTTTATCAGTTGAACTACCTCATAATGCTCTGTAGCACAGGATCATAAATATACATACATTAGATGTCCAAAAAGTGTTTTGTTAGGATTATTTTCTAGCGTGGGAGAGGGAATACACTACTGTCCTTTCTGTGGAAAGTATATAATCTCCTCAGGTACATTTTGTGTCTTAAACCTGTATTTCAGAAACCAGTTAGTCCCTGAGCAGATATTTAGAATGTCACCAGTTAACTCTAGAATTGGTATGCCACCTACCAGTAACATTGAAGAAGTGTCATCTGGTGGATTGACTAATAGAAATATTATTTAGTCCTGTCAGTAAGCATTCTAACAATGGGCCTTCCCAAGAAAAAAAGATGTTTGCTTACTCTGAAGGTCAGTACTTAAGATGAATAAGTACTCAAAACTGTTTTCTTCTGTCAATATAGTCAGCAGTTTACTCTGATAATAAAAGGTATTTTTGCAATTGTGTTGACTAACTACCAGTTGTACTAGTTATTAATAGATTTTTTCATTAAAGTTTAAGGCTCTTGGATCTTATATTAACTCACACCTAGCTTTTCTAATTTTGTAATGTCTCTGAGGGAAATACTGAAATTCACACTTCACACTTTCAGGGTTTCTAGTAATATACTTGTGGGCAGAAGCTTGTTAAATGTATACGAACTTGCTGAAAGTTGTATTTTTATAATAAATATGGATTATTAAAATATGGACTACATCTTCTTTGCCCTCAGTTGAAATTGGAGACCCATTTTTCTTGAATCAAGATCAAATATATTTTACACTTGTTTGTGTTGAGTGGTTGGTTGGTTTTGTACTAATCTAAACAAGATTGAAATATACAGTTCCCCCATTAAAAGAGACTGATGACCTTCATAATGTGTCTGTGTTTTGTTTCTATACCTTTTGCATGATAAAAGCTTTAAAACATTTGGATGGCTTTTATGTTGTTCCTTGGAGCTTAAGATTGAAAACATTTAAAAAAACACTGTTAAATTCTATTATTTTTTGAAGGAAAAAGTGGTCTGCAGACAAATCAGTTTCTGTTCAAGAGGTTGCTCATAAGTTCCCCAGTACATTTTCTTCATTTCTTTCAAAAGTAGAAAAAAATAGGAAGCTTTTATTGTCATTTGAATTAATCTCCATTTTAATACATGTTTTTATGTGTACCAGTTTAAACCATTTTACCAGGTGTTGCAATAAAATTCTCTTGCTCAACATTATATATCCAAGTTTTCTGTTTTGCAGAAGATGTCTTTGCTCTGATTTTTTTAAAGTATGGAATGGTATTATGGAGTCTGCTTTAATTTGAATTACCCAGGATTTTCTCTGTTTTCCCTTAGGTTAATTTTATAATTTTAGTTAGTAGTATTTACGAAGTAAATAATTGTATGCAGTCTGTATCCAGTAAAGTTAGATCTCTTGGTCAGTTCTCCATCTAAAAGATATTTTGAATTTTTTTCCCCTCTTCACACTCTTCTCCTGTTTAAATTGTAGATGCCTTGGCATGTTCTTCTGAAATTCATAGCAGTGTGTAATGCTCTGCCAGATAAGAGACCATCTGATCTTTGCTCTGAGACAAATATTTCTTTTAATCTCTGAAAGAATAGCTTCAGTAATCTATCACTCTCAATGGCAATTAGTTGCTGAATATCTATTGTTCATAATCATTTTTTACTTGCTGTCTGTGTTTAAAATAAACCAAGGAAATCTATAGGCTGCTGCATTCCTGCATAGTAGGAGCAGATTAGAAATTAGGAAAATTAGGAAATCTGATTTTCATTACTTATTTTTTTCTTATTTTTAAATGTCAGCAATTACTTGGAGTTAGGGAATTTCAACATGTATTGTCTGCCCTTCATGTAGATTTAAATTTTTAGAAGGGAAAGGCAACAACAATGAACGTGTAGATAGGGTGTTTTACAGGGAAGTAACAAGAATTTCAAATGGATATGAGTTTGAAGTGTTACATGAGAGTGAAATCCTTATAGCTTAAGACCAAGAGAGCAGGATTTTGAGAGAAATAACACTCATTTAATGAGCTCTAGCATATTCTTTCTATGTCGTTGAGAGATAATTCTGCTAAATAAGTAGAATATAAATATACCTTTTAAAAAGGTGGTTTAAATTCTTGTCTTCATAGGACTGTAAAGTACTGAATAAAAGTGTAATTTCCAGAAAGGTAATAAAGAAAAATTGAAATTACATGTTCAGGTGTTCTCAGTTGGTATTTTTGGTTTTTTGGGGGTTTTTTTTGTTTTTTTTTTTCCTCCAGAAAGTAATACGACTCTAATTTGGGTAATTTTTTTAGAAAGACGTGTGTTAATGATGTCTTATAATTCTATCTACATATCTAATGATGTATTATAAATCTATCTACATTAGATTATTTTTATGAAAATAATTATGAATGGAAGACAGTGATAAAACATCCCAGCCCCCAAACAAACAAAACCCCAAACTGATACACTTTAGAATAATACCCAGAATCTAACAGTCACCACTGAGAGGCAGAAGCTTAAGCTAAGACCATTTTTTCTTTATAATGAAGTGATAGATACTTCTGAATAACACATGTGCTTTGTGATAAAACTATGAATGAGGCACTGATAAAAAAATCTTATCTTAGCAAAATTTAGCAGTGAGACCTTGGACTCTTAAAACTAAGGGTATCTTAGTTTTTAATACAAATTATTTAATTTTATTGAAAATGGTAGTAGGAAATTTCTAGAGAATAATTCCCTCTCAGCACTAACAGCTGGTAGTGAGAAGAAATTGGATCTTTTTCAGGGAACACTACCTGAGCAAAAATAGTTAGCAGTCACTTATTTTTTTCATAAATAAGGCATAGGGTTTTTTTCTAGGTGTTTACCAGCTAGTTGAGGCTTTTAGACATAGCCAAATTACTTTCTTTTTATGTCATTCTTCAGAAGTTTGTTTCACAGGGATTCTTTTAATAAGTAACTGGGAAACCGATTTCTTCAAATATTTGCAGGTTTGAAATTTGTCTTTTTTGATTCAGACGTGGTTAAAAATATCAAAAAGCTTAAACATTGTTTCATTCAGTAGACATGACATTTTGCAAGGGTATGATGTGTGTGATGTTGGAATGTTACTGGAAGTGTAGTGCTCCTTAGAATAAAGCAATACTAGTAATTAGTAGCTTCTCATACAGAAATAAAGGTCTCTTATTATCTTTTTCCATAACATTTTCCTGTGAAGCAGTTAATACTGCCAAAATGCAAAATGAATAGGTTATTTTATCTCTATCTTGTTCAGGACAGAGAAGTTTCTCCAAATTTCCCCCTTGCAGTTCTCTTGTTTCATTGACATTCTCTGGCTGAAATCAGAGGATTGTAGCATGTAGCAGGATTTTGGCTCTTGCCACCTAAATCTATTAGAGAAACATGTAGCTGCTACTTTGATCTGTTGATCTGCATTTGCTATTGTGATTTGGAGGCCTGTGGCACCAGAGAACTCTGTAGCGTAGTTTTCCATTGTCATTGACCTTGCTTTCCTCTCCATGAGCTATATGCTAGGGACTGGTCTCTTGTGTTTCTACTGTTCTTCAAATCCTGCTTGAAGGTACCTAAATATGCCATATCTGTATAGAGTAGTGCAGCACTGGATGACTTAGGATGTTAAAGACTTCCAGCTGAGCTTCTGAAAAACTTGCCTGTAAGCATGTGAGATTGCCTCAGTGCCCTCATTAAGAACTCAAGCTAAAAGTAATCTTTTCCCATTCTGCTGTCCTTGGATTTCTTTGTTTAAAATACTGTTCTTGTTTTGTTTACTGTCTCTTTGAAATCTGCTTACAGTGGTTATACACTGAATATCCTGGAAAATAATTCAGAGTTTAAGAATTATCAGAGGAAGCATTCCTTAGGAAATTTCAGATAAGTGCCTTCAGAAAATTCCAAAATGCAGATACAAATTTTTTAAACCACATTTCATAGTGTTGGATTTTGAGCAAGTGCACTCAACCACTCTTCTCACTATTCAGAAATAATGTTGCAACTAAGACAGCTGACACATAAAGAGTTTGAACGACTTTCTTGATTTGTACTAGTTAAATCTCTGATCTCATCAGGTGTTAAAATATTTCAACTAGTGCTACATTCCTAACCTTTTATTTAAGGCATTACAGTGGAATTGCATATGGCCCTAAACTCCAAAATATTTTGAAATCTGTTAGTCATACACTTGTGACATAGCCCCTTTTTCTGCTTAACAAAGCTTAATTTAATGTAAGGTATATACTTAAATGAATAATCTGTATTTTACAATGTAGAGTTTACTGCAAAGTTTTAACATTAAGGTTTGAATGTCTAGTTTTAGAAATATCTATAGAATAGCATATTGTCTTTATCTCCAAAGGCATTATATTGTACTCCTAGCAAGCGCACCGACAGAAAAGCAGCGACTAGAATGGTGAGTAATCCTTGAGATTTAAACAAAAAAAACCCCACCCCCCCCAAAAAACAAAAGCAGAACCTCCCTTCCCCCCCCCCCCCCCATCAACCTTGAACAAGGGAGTATCTAGTGTATCAGGTGTCTTCTTAATGAATGAAAGTGGAGTGTCAGTGTTTCAAAATTAAATGGATAAAGACTGTAGAGTTCTGAAAAAAAACCAGTAAAAATGAAAAACTGGGGAGTGAAGGCTGTTGCTTGGACTTTTCCTTAACAGAAGTCTCAGGTTTACTTTACAAATGCCTTGTGCACTTTTTTTAATAAGCTGTGTGAGGAGGTATGTTTTCAGTCAAGTGAAATGCTGTTTCTCAAAACAAAAAAATCCCCTTTCCCATGTTTCTCCTGTTTTATTTGTGAAATTCTAAGATTGGCAAGTATTGGGAATTTCTTTACCTCTAAAATTCATGATCTGAAGCCAAAAGAATATTGGATAAATATGTGGTGGTCCTTTCTAACTGCCTTTTACTCGATGTGTAATGCCTTGTATTTAATTCCATTTGTGAAATCAGGCCACAGAGAGAGCTGCAGGGCATTCTTAAGCTTCCCTTGTCAGGTTTTGTAATGCCTTAACTGAAATTATTGATCTGAATTAATCTGATGTGCACTAATTCATTAGTGGTCTCAAGTATTAGTATAAGGAAAATGTTGAGGATTTTATCCCAATATGTGATGTTAGATACTTCTATTATTTCCTGTTAATGAGATCTTGCTAATAAATGACATTTATACAGGGTGGGCTTGGTGGAATCAAAAATCCGTATTCTAGTTGGAAACCTGGAGAAGAACGAATTCATTACACTGGCTCATGTGAATCCACAGTCATTCCCAGCACCCAAGGAGAATCCTGACAAGTAAGCAAATCTATTTTCTTCATTTAGTAGGGAGAAACTAACTTAACTAAAACACAATTTCATTAATAATTATTGGACATTTTTATAGAATCTTAATTAATTTTTAATGACAGCACCTAAAGGCAAACAAATGATGCTCAGCTCTTCTTAAATAATATTTAAAATAGGTGTTATTTAAATTAGGTACTCTTTAATTCTGTATAAGAATGTCTCTTAATCAGAAAATAAGGGGAAATTATTTTTGTTACTAACTGTATTAATTGCATAATTTCCCGCCAACCTGTATAAGTTACTACTACTTAGTTGATGCTGTTTTAATTGTGAGGAAGCACTGAGAATCTGGGAGAACATCAGGCACTGTACAACCGAGCTCTTGAGTAACTAAGTTCATTTAATGTTATAAAATTTAGCAATTGGGATGAATATCATTGAAATCATAATGGCTGTGGTTAGAATTTGTCAGGTTGTGGAAACAGTGGAGGGAGTATCAAGTGCTTCAGATTGTTGAGGATTTAAAATGTTTTTTGGCTCCTTCCTCCTCCACTCAAAACAGCAGTTGCAGGTGTGTGGGGGCAGAAAATTCTTTTAAGACTTTATTTCAAGATAGCATTGTAATTAATTTGTTAGGAATCATATTTTTGTGTGAAGTGTGAGAATGGGGGAGGAATTTGTCTTTACTGGGATATGTGAAAAGCCTTGTTACTCTTGCACAGGGCCTTTTCCACACATAAACTGCTTCAAGTACAGTATGGGGCTACTTTTTTTTAAGAGGTTATATAATTGTTACACATGTGTTCCAAATAAAACTGGATGAAAGCAGGCAGCACCTCCTCAGCACCAGTTTAATGAGTGGATATAGCTACAACTGCCTGCATAATCAGAGGCTCCAATTAGCTCTTATTTCAGAGGACTCAATTCAGGGAATACTTCCAGCAAAGGTTATCTTTACTGTGTATACAAAGGACATTCATTCTTTCACCATCCCGTGTAGAGGGGAGCTGTCAAAGGGAGGGTTTTAACTGAAACCTGCAGTTTGTGGTCAGTTGCAGCTAAGAAATTTGAGCATTGAAGACACGTTTAAGTTGCAAAATGGAAGTTGCTTAATTGGGTAATAGGTTCTAATTACTTTCAGTGCCTTTATAGTTGCTATGTCTAGTTGAGATCTGGTTATTCTCATGCTAGGAGCTACATGAGAGTATCTATATGGGAACACAGTTGAATGGAGTAATCTACTGATGATCCAAGTTCATTTGCTGGGGGTAGATGTGTAGTGTATAATGACTTATATTGTGAATGACAAAGGAATATTGTTAGTCAACTTGAGTTTTGCCTTTCTATGTCCAGTTTCCTATCGTTACTAGAGCTAGAAAGTACAACTGTTGTCTGTTGCAGCAAATAACTTATTAAGCTGTGTAATTCTGTCAGTATTACGTGACTGTTTTTTATAAATTTTTCCAGGGAGGAATACCGTACAATGTGGGTGATTGGGTTGGTGTTTAAGAAAACTGAAAACTCAGAAAATTTAAGTGTTGATCTTACCTACGACATTCAGTCTTTTACAGACACAGGTGAGTTTTGCTTTCTAGGTGTTCTGATATTAATAAACTTTTTGAAGTTACTGACTTTGCTCAAAATGAAGTCTTTATTCATAATGCTCATAGCAATAGTAGAATTGTATCTACACAAAGGGGTTTCAGCTGAGGAGTTGAAGGTTTTATTTCATGAAACACACTTTCAATGAGTTTTAATGTTCCTAAATCTAGTTAGGATTTTGACTAATCACTTTCAGTTTGTTCTCATTTAAAAGTGATAAAAATTATACATACATCTTGCAGATCTCACTAAAAGTGTGGTACACTATTTTGTAACCTTTATTAAACAGATGAATTAGTTATCATACGCAAGCTAGCTAGCTTAACCTCAAAATTTTTGAGCATAGTTTCAATATTTTTGTTACTTGGTGAAACTAAATTTATCAGTGGATTAACAAAAATGTCTTTTATTCCATGGTGTTTCATACTAGATAATTGATTCAGTAATCTTTACTTTCGTGTCTGACACTCAGGGGAAGAGAGCTTTTTGACTTCCTGATGTTTACATTTTGATTCACTAAAATAACTTAGTACACACATCGGAAATTTTGTAAGCACAGAATTGGTAGCAGCTGGGGAGTAAGACACCAGAGTGTCAGGAACAGTAGCTTTGACAGATTTAGCTAATAAATTTACAGGTTGGGGGTTTTTTGTGTTTTTTTTTTTTTTTTTTTTTTGTTTTTGTTTTTTGTTTTTTGTTTTTTTTTTTTTTTTTTAAACAAGCAACAGTTGAGGCTCAAATATTCTGTGTTTACAGAGCTAAAGGAGTAGGTTCAAGTGTTACCTTATGCAGCCATGGTCTCTGAATTTCTAAGACCCAGTCTGAGGAAGCAAGAGAATTGAACACCTTCATCCCCCTTCCACCTCACGCCTGTGAATGCAATAAATATGCAGGCATATTTATAAATCATACCAAGATTTCAAAGTTGTTTATTGTCATATATAGCTGCAGAGGGGCGTGTCTTTTTTGAGAGTTGAATTATTGAAATATTTCTTGTAATTATTAGTGATGAAGGTGAATAATAGCAACTATAGGAACATCATTCTAATTTCTGAGAATGTAGAAAAGATAATACCTTGGCTGCTGCTTTGAAGGAGTTAAGGAATTCAGAAGTTAGTTTCTCAGGTTTATAAACAGATATTTTATAAACATTGTTTATAAACAGATATTTCAGTAGTATACTGGTCTGAGATTTTTAGCGTGAAAAGACTAAAACTTGCACTTAGGATTTTTGATGTGATTTATTGGCACTATATTCCTGAAGTTTGTCTAAATAGATGCACTTATAAGCGGAGTAGCATTTTATCAAGATCCTTGCAAACTGTGATGCAGAGGGTCTGTGAATATGCTTCCAGAAGTAACAGTCTAGTAAACAATTTATGTTTGTGTGTTGTGGGTTTTTTTGGTAATCTGAAATGAGTGTGGGTCTGTCTTCATTGTTTTTAATCCAGCCTAAAGACTTCTTTGCCCTGTCTTTTGGAATAGATTCTAAGATTTTATCAAAAGTAACTAACTATTTTCCAGGATGGAATTAAAGAATAGCTTGTTTTTTAGTGGGAGCAAGGGGAGGAAGAGAGACATGAAGAGTGATCTAGGTTTTTGTTGTATGGAAACTTTGATAAGACCTAATGTCAGGAATATGGAATGCTTTAACAATGTCTGGTTTCATTGAGCATGCTTCTACCTTAGCTGTAACCACTATAGTTTTTTACAGAGAGGCTTTATGAGCTTCTTCAATACCAAGAAGTAGTGCAGTACTGGCTTTAAAACTCAGTATTCATTCAGCTCTTTGTGTGCCTCTCTCTTAACACCTTTTTAATTACCTGTTCACAGCCTATTCAGTGAGGTTCCTTATGTTTGTAGAATAGTGAATCAGGGAGATACCTCTTGAATTTTTTGTATTTAAGAGCCACAGAACCGGTTTTTATTCATACATCTGCCCCAGCTTTTCCTCAATGTTGTGGAGACTGTCAATGTTTCATTTTTACCTGGCTTTACTTGAGCCCAGCATCCTGGGTTCCAGTGCAGTTCTCATATTAGTGATTACCATGGTGACTTATCAGAAGCAGATGGTCTAAGGTGAAGAGAAATAACTTGTCATACTAGACAAAATTAAAAGAAACAAATACCAACCAAACAAAACTGCCAAAATTAAAAAAAGGAACAAAACAAAAACAGAGCAACAAAAAAACTCAAGAAAACAGAAAAAATCTAAATATAAATTACTTCTGTATAAAAATGTAGTGATGTGTGAGTTGCCAGAGTAATTTTAATACATTAGATGGCAAATGAGCACTTAACTCCTGAATTAAAACCCATTTGTTGCAGGAGCTGCATAAATAAAATCACCTGCAAATAATATAATTTTATGTAAATGCTGTAATTCTTATGAGAAAATTTTATTTCCATCTTTAATCTCTTTGAGATGAAATAAAGAGTTTGCTTCTGAGCTCTTCCAGTTAAAACTTGTTGAAAATATAGAGAACTGTTTGCTTGCAAGACATTTTTCATGAAAAACAGGTCACCTGTTTCCAAACTAATGTTTGTGTTTGTACTATCAGTGCTGGCATGCTAGGCAGTTTCCCTTTCTTCTTCCAGAACTAGGAAACATCATTCTTGTTCTTGAGGGTAATAAGTGCTCTGAAATGAAAATTGTTTCTGCCTGGGCAAGTAAGTGGACTTTACAAAATGCTTCAATATGTCTTAATGTTATTCTAATTGTAGTTTATAGGCAAGCAATAAACAGCAAGATGTTTGAGATGGATATGAAGATTGCTGCAAGGCATGTGAAACGTAAGCAACTTCACCAACTGCTACCTAATCATGTGCTTCAGAAAAAGAAAAAGGTAAACTTCTCTAATATATCAGAGCAGTAAAAATGCTATTGCTCTCAAATTTTTGATTTTTTGGTTTACTAATTTACGTTTACTTAGATGTTTAGGTTTACTAATCTAAGAATTAAAATCACATTTTGAGATCTTAATTTTACCTGCAAATGATCTCATTTGAGTGTAGCAGTATTATTAGGTGCACTGAATATAATACTACATTTCTCAGAGCATCAACAATGTGTATAGTATCTTCTTGTCTGTCTGGGCAGTTTACTTGTGGCCATATGAGAATGTTAGCATTAGTTTTTAATTAAGATGCTGTGTTGGATTATTGTTTAATTTCAGTTGAGTCAGTAAGAAGGGGTGAAACTTTGAATTGAATAGTTCAGTCTATTTCAAAATCCCTACTGCTTTGTATTAGCTTAATCTGAGAGCAATACAGGTTTGCTTGGATTTTTTAATGGCTAAAGCACTGCTACATATTCTGTTTTAAGTATAGCTGAATAACATGCTTAATTTCTATAGCTGTTTTATATTGAATGCTGTTTTAAGGACTAGGAAGTCTTTATTGACACCAAGTGTAGATCTGTTTCAGAGAACAATGGAAGTATTAAGTAATATGTCACTTAAAGTAGTAGTACTATGTCAGAAAATGGTTTTTCTTCTCCATGGACTAAGTTCAAATCCTCTTTAAATTCTTTTTATGTACATTCAGTTTGTTTTGGTGTACGTCACTTACTTTAATGAAAGTATTTCGAAGTCCACAAAACCAAAGAAATTTGAAATAGAGCTGAAAATATAATCATTAAATACAGTAACAGTTTGTTTTTGAATGTGATTGGTTCAGACAAATCTGCACCAGAGTTGTGAACATAAAAATGTTAATGCTTCTAGTGAGAGGATAGTGGATTATTTACATGTAAAAGGATATGAAAACTGTCCATTTAAGTTTGCATTTTAAAATAACTTGAATTTTTGTTGATTTTCAAACTTTTAATTAGACTAACAGAATTTTCCTCTCCCTTGTGGCTTGCAGCATTCAACAGAAGGGATCAGGTTGACAGCTCTGAATGACAGCAGCCTAGACTTGTCTATGGACAGTGATAACAGCACGTCCGTGCCTTCGCCTACCAGTGCTATGAAGACAAGTCCGTTGAACAGTTCTGGAAGTTCTCAGGGGTAATGAAGACTTTTGGTCTTGTTGCTGTTCTCTTCCTGAATTACTTGTGTTAAACACATGGCAAATACTGCACACATACGATACCACCGTTACCACAGTGGGAATGTTCCAAATTGGATGGAGATTGTAAACACTCTTATTGCAGTTTGAGCACTATAGCAGAATTTGGGGGATAGGGAGCAATGGTGCTGGACTTGAGATGAGGAATTTTAAAGTTAGGTAAAAATGCTTAGAAGAAAATGATGATATAAAAATATGGGGCCTGCAGTAGGAGGCTGTGAGAAGTAGTGAGCAGATAGTTGTGAGGGTGAGGAAGTATTTTGTGAGTTTTGGATCCGAGTGTGAGACAATAGAGAGGTTTACATTTTCTGCTAGGAAATCAGTAGGGCTCCTGCTGTTACTGATGATACCTATGCAAATTAAGCTTAGGAACATAATTTCCCACTAGTTCCAAAGGGTAAATATTAAAGTTTACTTAATACTAACTCTCTGTTTTAAGTCTTTTCCTGCCCTAACTCAGTTTACTGCAGTAAGTGAGTGTACTCTCTTCTTTCAAGGGTCCCATGTTTGTCTCTTTAATACACACAAAAGTTATCAATCTCTTACAGTTCAGTAGTATTATACATCTATTACAGGATGTTGCATAGGATGAAATACTTGACTTTAGTCCTTTTGACAAAAGTTCTTTTTCTTTCAGTTAGTCTTCCTCGGTAAATGGTTAACAGTAGTCGATACCAGTATCTGCTATTGAAATAAATCTGTCTTACCTAGGATGTCACAAGTGAAGTGGAAATTGCCTTTGGCTGATTTTAGACACACACTGCTTCCCAATTTCTTGATGATGGAAAAGGGATCATTTTTGTGATTGGTCACTTGAAGCCCCAGGCCTTTGTTTCGGATGATTTTAGACTGAAATCATCATTGTAACAGTGTGTGTAAATTAAAACCAAACTTTTTATTCTGGTCCTTCTACACTGGTTTTGTTTCACCCTGCAGTAAATAGTTGTTGTGTTTTCCTGTGCTCATTATTTGGGTGGACACTGCCTGAATTTTTGCCTGTCTTTTAAATACAGCCTTTTTCTGGTCTCAAAACTGTCATTGAGTGATTTAAATTTAATATTTGAAAGAGCTTCCATTGCTTGTGTTTGGTAGTAGATTGCCAATGCTCACTTTTACCTTTTTACTGGCATAAGTTCTGCTCTGTAATGTAGGTAAAATACTAGCTGTGGTTATTGGTAACACATGATGTGATGAAAGGCAGATCATGTAACACCGTAGCTTTACTAATGTCTTTAGCATTTCATAATTTTTCTCTTTTTAGCAGAAGCAGTCCTGCGCCAGCTGTAACAGCAGCATCTGTGACCAACACACAGGCTTCTGAAGTCACTGTGCCACAAATAAATTCCAGTGAAAGCTCAGGGGGTAAGGAAAATGGTGTAGCATATTGTTTCTATTGAATTTTTTGTAATGTTTATAAGACAGTTTTTCTTCCAGCTTGAGTCTTCTAGTCTTTGCATAACACATGCTGTAATGTGTTCTTCTTCATACACATAGTTCAATAATTTCTTAAGGATTCATAAAATCAGAGAAATATTTGCTGTGATATTTAATTCTTTTATTCTTAGAGATTTATATTTGCCATTCACAATAGCAGTAGTGTTCCAATGACCTAATGTAGGTCTGTAGTTTGGTTAGCTAAATGAGGAAAAAATTATCTAAAGCTGGAAGAACAATTTTTATACTTATTTTTAATTCATTTTGTAGTTAAACTCAAGGTGGTTCTGTACTGTCTGTATGTAGTCTGTCCTCCCATGTTCCCGCTCCTTGTGCTTCATGAATTTGATTCTAGGAATGCAAAAGACTCAGATGTAAGCAGAAACACCTGTTCCTTACTGATGTCTGTTCAGATATGTCCCACTGCGTGTGCTGACTTTATCCTCTGTTTTCTGCAAGAAAAAGTATACTTTACTTAAAAATTTAAAAATTATACTCTTAAGTCAAAGAATAAAAGCATCTGGTGAAAATATTTTCTTAGAATCAGCTACTCTTCTTTTTTGATGGTGCTTTAGTGTACAAGGAGCAAGTCAGAAATAGATGGAAAAGGGGAGCGACTGGTTAGCCTTTCAAAATGAAATCTCTTATTCACTCTTGATGTGTGGCATGGTTTAGTCTTACTTCTCTCTGATTTTTATCGTGTCACAGGTGCATCAATGTGAGTTAGTTTGTCCATGAGCACTAAATGGAGCTTAAATGGCGTGACTGGTTTTTGGATTTGGAAGCATATCAGAAGTTGTTCA
The DNA here is from genome assembly GCF_012460135.2 of Molothrus ater. Lineage (NCBI taxonomy): Eukaryota > Metazoa > Chordata > Aves > Passeriformes > Icteridae > Molothrus > Molothrus ater. The sequence goes on from NC_050483.2 coordinate 48,711,920, forward strand.
TTCTTTTTTTGCTTAATCAAAATGTTAATCACCTGATAGTTGTTAATGAAAAATTTCCTCAATGTATTTTTTCTCATCCTGGAGCATCTCCCTATGTGCGCTTATTGGTTTGAGGTAGGCAATTGATGAGATAGAGCTTTGTCATATGGAGCATTTTTCAAAAGGATGTATATAATATCAATTCTTTATTTGATGCTCTGTGATGACTTCATATTTGTCACTAGATAAGCTAAGCCTGAGAAGTGATAAACTTAATTTTTGAGTGAAAAAGGGAGTATCACATTGCTCTTGGATTTTATTTAATGCAGTCTTGGCAATGCATATATATGGCTGAGTACAGAAGCAGTAGAGTTTCCTTAGGTACCACAAATACTACAGCTGTATTATACAGAGCTCTGTCTGGGCTCATATAGCCTGCCTTAAGCAGGGTTAATTAGGCTAAGCAGAGTGTCATTGCCATGGCTACCCTATGTCTGGTACAGGAATTCTTTCTCAGAATCATGTGTTAAGGGCTTGGAATGGACCTAAAAGATCATCTAACCCCGACTCCTCCTGCCATGGGCAGGGACACTTCCCACTAGACCAGTTTGTTCAAGGCCTTAACTGACCTGGATTTGAACACTGCCAGGGTCAGGGCATCCAAAACCTCCTTGGACAACCTGTTCCCGTGTCTCAGTACCTCACACTAAAGAATTTCTTGTAATACCTAACCCAGATTTCCCCTCTTTCAGTCTGTGCCCATTGCTCTTTGTGCCCTCACTACAGTTCCTGACAAAGAATCCCTTTTTGGCTTCCCTGTAGGCCCCCTTCTGGTAGTGCAAGGTTGCTGTGAGTTCTCCATGCAACCTTCTCTTCTTCAGGCTGACCAGCCCCAATTTTCTCAGCCTCTCTTTGGAGGGGAGGTGCTCCAGTCCTCTTAATAACTTCACAGCCTCCTCTGGACTTGCTTCAACAGTTCCATGTCCTTCTTTTACTGGGGACACCAGAACTGTACACAGCTGTACTCCAGGTGGGGTCTCACAAGAGCAGGGTAGAGGGGAAAAGTCCCCTCCCTCAACCTACTGCCCAGACCCCTTTGGCTGCAGCCCAGGGCACATGTGGCTGTCTGGGCTGTGAGCACATTTGCCAGCTCATGTTGAGTTTTTCATCAACCATGGCCCCCAAGTCTTTGTCCTCAGGGACTTTGTCTCAGTCACTTCTCTGCCCAGCCTGTGGGTGTGCCTGGGTTTGCCACAACCCAGCCACAGGACCTTGCACTCACTCTATTGAACTTCAAGAGGTTTGCATTGACCCACCTGTCCAGCCTGTGCAAGTCCCTCTGGATGGCATCCTGTCTCTCCAGTGTGTCAGCTGCACCACACAGCCTGGTGTCACCAGTGAACTTGCTGAGGGTGCAGTCAAGCTCAAGAATGAGCTTGAAACTAAACTGTGCAGTGTACGCACACTTGCTGTTCCAAACATGATGCTACACCATTAACTGTACCACTTCCTTGATGCCTGCTTGATGTCAGGGGTTTTGATTAGAGACCAAAAATACCAGTGATTGAACTGAAATGATTGTGTCGATTCCTCTTGTTGAAGGTCTTTAAATTGTTTGTCCATAGGTACTTCAAATGAAAGCATTCCTCAAACTGCCACACAACCAGCCATTTCTCCACCACCAAAGCCTACCATCTCTAGAATTGTTCCCTCAGCGTATCTATTAAATCCATCACCAAGAAGTTCAGGAAATGTTGCAACAAAAATGCCTAGCCCTGTCGCAGCAGTGAAAAGGACATCTTCTCCCCATAAAGAAGAGTCTCCTAAGAAAATTAAAATTGAAGAGGTATTTGAGATTTTGAGATCATACCATAGCAATGTTCAAAACTTTGAATATTCATTTCACCCAGAGTGCTGATTCTCATATTCCAAGTTTCAGATATTTCTTATTCTGGTTGCATTGCTGCTTGATGTTTTCAGCTTGCCAAGGTGTTAGTATTTTTATTTTGTTGGTATTCATCACATGACACATGTACTGCATTAGCACAAATGCTTAGAATCGAGATTCTTACCTTAAAAGTAATTATTTTGGTAAGCCTGTAATATGCTAAGTCTTACAACTAATTCTGTCCTTTTAAACACTTTGACCTTATTTTCTTGTTGATTTTTTAAAAATACAGTTTTATGATTTGTAATAGTTTCTGTGTTTGCTTTTCAGCAGGATGAAATAAGTGAAGATACTAGCTGTATAGATTTGAATGAACATGAAAAAATGGAAACTAAGGTATATATGCCTAGACAGTATACTTTTGTATATATTATTTGGGAAAATTACTGCTTCTCTCTAGGAATGACTAAGAGCGTGTCTATATCTAGACTCTCCAGTAAAGATATCAAAATGATATCTTATTTTTTTAATGTTCATGTCAGTATTGATGGAGTCCATTGCCTGCTGGCATGCTAAGTTGAGCCCAAATCCATAATCACATAGGACTGTAATTTCTTTGCTGGTCAGTCACATGCTATTAAGCATGGTGAAAAAATTAGTCATCATATTTATATTTCAGTTTGTTGAATTAGATCATGGATGTGTCAATATGCCATGTTTTTCCTGCATCCCAAACCTGATGTATGTTAATTAGTGAAAGAACAATTGTCCTAAGTATTCTATTTGGAGTTTGGATGTCGGGCTGAGCATCCTAAAGCCAGCCCCCTTGTTCACTTTTTAGATAAAGAAATTTCAAGTGATAATAAGTAAATCTTCTGTGCAGGTGAAATTATTGTGTGAAGTTACAGCATACTGTTTGGGGACTTAGGAGATTCCATGTGCCTCTCCAGTATCTTGTAGTTAGCAGACAATTTTTCTGTCTTAGTGGTGAACAGAAAGGGTGACAGACTCTTTTTAGCCTTATGATACCAGCTCTCCAGTTGGGATTTTGCAGTTTTTATGGGGCACATTCTGTTGTCTCTGGAATACTCTGAAAGTTATGCTTATGCTTAAAGTTAAATGTAAGTTCTTTGGTTTATAGCTTCAGTGGCCATAAGCGAGGAATTGTATCTTGTTAGGCAGTCACCTTTCAGTGTCTCTGAAGTTAAGGTAGGTGAGGGCAGAAATACATGTAAGCACTTAATCCTCAATTCAAAAATAGATCCACTGGATACAGATAATTATAAAAGACATAGGTAATCCTATGTTAGTTTTTATTGGCAGTCTCCTCTAAGTCTTTGTCCTTAATATTTGTGTAAGGAAATGGTGGAATTAAATTTCTTAAATTAACATAAACACAGGTTTTCATACATTGAAATGCATTCCTCTTTTAGGGTGTGTTCATGGTACACTTTGAGCTAGCAGACTGTTTTTATTAAAACGAGAATGTGCCATTGTCCTGCTTTAGTCCTGTAGTCCCACTGTTTTACCTGCAGATCAGTCTCTGACACTCACCTATTTATTCAGAAAGCTGATTCAACCCATTAAAGCAGCAGGAAAACTTTACTGGCAGAATGGCAAAAGCTGTTGAATTTTTAAACAAATTCTGTAGTGTTTCACATGATCCTCCTTGATAATACACTTTTTGTCTTTAGTGAGTTGAACGACATGTAATGTTTTGCTATGGGATTCTGTATAAAAGGTGTTAATTGGTTAAACAAGTGACAGCTGATAAGTGATATAGCTTGTGTTGATGTCAAATCCCTAATAAGTGAAACATTCTCCAGTGTGGTGATTCTTTCCTAAAAGGAACGGTGTCAATGCAGCAAGCATCAATGCTTGCATTTTTCTTTTGCTGAATATGCACAATGTAAATCATTCTGGAGTGCTGGGTGTTCTATATAAGTAGCTCATTGGAAGTGGTGTAACTGTGATGATGCTTTTGGGTTTTTTTTCAGGAGCAAGTTGAGACAGAAGTGAATGTTAATTCTCAAACAGAAACTCTTCAGACAACTTCTCTGCAAGCTCCTCAGGTACTGTTTTTAAAACCAATACTGCCATGTAATGTATTTATGTACTAATCTGTGGTGAAAGAATTGAAACTGAAATGAGTCCAGATGCTAAAAATAAATGTATAATTTTAAATAGAAATCCATTTTATGGTAAGCTACTTGTTCTTACTGTCCCAATTTTTGTGTTTTAGATGCTTATTGATCTTATTGAATGTGCATTGTAGCTAAACATGTATGGCTTGCCATACAAACTGACCGAAGCTGGATTCGCTCTTCTGAATTGTGCCTTCAAAGTAAGGGGCTCAGTTTATTCCGTTGTGCTTTGCACATCACAGAATAATCCTTTCTAACAAGGAAACAAATGCTTTAAATAGCTGCTGCTCAAAGATATCCAGCTAGAGGTTGAGGATGTCTGAAGTGTAATTATAGATTCTGATATTTGGTATGAGAGACAAGTTGTAAGTTTGTCACTCCTTAGCCAGCTGGTGTTAGCAGTGTAAAGTCCTTTGCAAAACAGTAAGAATTCTGTACCATTCACTTAAATTTTTGTTTCTAGTATTGTAACAACTTTTAGAGAGCACCTCTGTTTCTTACTAGTATTTTTAAACTTATCTTAGTGCTCTGCTGATTAAAGTATCACTATCAAGCACTTTATGCACACTTGAATCATTGAAGCATATGTAGTGAATGTGTTGGTTGAAAATAGAAAGTGTTGCAATAGTAATAATTGTATTTCTTACTGGACATTTTGAACGGTATAAGCAGTACTGAATAAAGATAGCAAAACTGTTTGGCAAAAACTGTAGATGCTACATGGACTTCCTAAACTGCTTTGGGGAATTTTTTAGATCATTTAGTAAGTATACCAATTTTATTTTTTCTGTTGTTGTGGGGGATTATATAAAGCTTTGTAGCTTTTTTACAGATTGTGTGGTTGTTAATTTAGCACACAGTAAGTAATCTGGAAACTACAAAGGATGGTGAGCCTTCTCTGTCATTTTTCAGTGTTCTTGTTGGCTTTGTTTAAAACACTGCCCATGTCGCAGAAAATAGAAACACGTCAAACTTCAGATCAGCACCAACCAGGGGGTTACTTGGGGCAGGGGTGATGTGAAGCCCAGAGCTATTTTGTCCTGGGTCCCTGCTGCTTTGTGCACAAACACATCAGTCAGTGTTAACTTGACTGATTTATTTATAATAAAGCAGCAATTAAGAGTAGTCATTTTAATGCAGATTTCCCCATGTATCAAAGGTACCTTATATAAATTTTGAACATTTATAATGTAAGGAAACATTTTACGATAAATGATGTGAAGTATTGCATAATAACTGCGTTATTGGGATGGCAAATAATGTGCCACAGTGGAAGTGAAAATACTTAAAAGAAAAAAAACAAACCACTCCAACCTTAGAGGCATGTATAGCAAGTGAGAAATAAATTAATCTCATTGAATCTTGGGTGTGTTTCTGTCTTTTCCTTTAGTTTGTTTTAGATACAGTTTTTCTGAATGGCATTTAAGTCTTATAAGTGAGAAAAAATTGTTGAGATTATTGTCAAGGTGGAATTCTTAAAACATTCATACAGTACTTTTTAGAGTTCGTAACTTTTTTGTCATGTAAATCTGAACCAATATGATAAATTGGAAATTTGACTATAGAGTTTTACAACAGTCTGCAGTGTATGAAGACACACACTTTGGATTGGGAACTGTTTTTTATCACTCGTCTCTAAGGGCAGAGACTTAACACTGAATTGTTAAGAGATGTTTTCAAATACTAAATATGTAGATCAGATAGTTGATGTTACTGATCAAGCATCATTATTATTTGGATGTTTTACTATAATACAGGTTATTAGTAGGCCCAGCTTTATCTGCACCACGTGCTAATTTCTTGCAGTTGTCAAAAAAAAAGAAAAGCACACAAAAATTCTTGTAGAAATTTTCCTTACTAAAGACTCTGTAGGCAAAGGAAATACCTGCTTCTCTCTTTATAATCTGTAATTATCTTCATATATTCCTAAAAAGTTCTCTAAAGATCTTTGTTTTGAAAGTTAATGCCAATTACCACAATATTTTTCTTTTTACATTTACAAAGTTAAAATACAACCAAACTTCTTTTCTTTACAGAAAACACCCAGTACAGACCTTTCAGATATCCCTGCTCTTCCTGCAAATCCTATTCCTGTTATCAAGAATTCAATAAAATTGAGATTGAACCGGTAAAAACCACCTCAGGGGTCCATAAACAGTATCTGCCAACTCAACCTGTTGTCTTCTAATGCTAGAAAAAAAGGAGAACGGAGGGTGCAAGACTAGAACATAATCGCAAATGGATTTAGGTATATGTTGTGCACTTCCCTTTCTGGACTAAAGTCGCCACTTGATTGGAAGTCCAGGTTAGTATGTGAAGCCAGGAGTACAATTAATGTGTTAGCAACAGTTACATTAAATATTTCGAAGGATTACTGCCTTTAAAAACATGAACACTATTTGTAGCCATATTTGACATTCTGATTGAATTTGTTTGATGCATTGTTTCAAAATTGAGATAAAACTGGCATAAGAATCCCTTAAATGCACTTTTATGTACTTTTTTATTGGAGTATGACTAATTTTAGATCTTTAGCTGATAAAATTTCATTTTATTGAAGAGTCTCTTCAATAGTAGTAATTTGCAAATTGGATGACATTCTATGACATACTATACATTGAAAGCAAAGTGTATAGTATAGTTAGTTCAACTGCCATCAAGCAGCAGTAAGTCTTTAAAATGTAATGTCAAATCTTGGGGTCATAAGCCGTAAGTTGAGGAAGTAATTGGGAAGTTTTGGTATTGGTGGGACATGATTAAGGTGTGGTCTACTTTTATTTATAGGATTGTTTTAAGGTGCATACAAATCAGCAATCAAACAGTAAATAAACTTTCTTTTGAGCTAACTGAACTCCTTATTCCCTTTTTTTTATCCCTTTATTTCTTGGGAAAATATTTTGCATTTACTGTTGGGGGTTTTTTTTCAAATTATTTTTTTCTGCTTGTATGCACCGTATAGAACAATAGTTATTTATACAAAATAAAAACAAGCCATGTACTCATTTGGGTTCCCTCCTGCCCCTTACCTAGTTGTAATACCTTGTGGGCCTCTAGGCACAAATTCAGAATTTGTCCCATGACTAAAGTGTTTAGGTAAATATTGTGTGCCTGTGAAATACACCACCTGTCTTGATGGCCTTTGAATCACTAAATATGATTTTTGTACACTCCATAAAGGTCCCCTATGCATTGAAAAGCTAAAAATTTTAAATAAAGGCAAAAAGATTTTTCCCTAAGAATTTTAACCTTTTTATTTTTAGATAGTTCATCACAAGTAGTTTTACATACTGAACAACACCAAATTTTTAAAAATCATATTTCTAGTAAGCACTTGACATCTAGTAAACTCTCTTACTCCTATTTTTTTGTTCTTGTAGTCCTATCAAAAAAGTAACAGCTTTTTCTTTTGAAAGAACTGAACCTCTCATGGCAAAGAACAGTATTTGAGGAACATGAGGGATACCAACAGTAATACCAGATGTAGATAACAAACTTCATGTTACTATTACTTAAGTCTGAAATATGTGGGATGTCAAATCATACTTCCCATACTTTGATTAGCATGTTTTATGAACTCCCTTCTCCCATTGTGCTCCATCCTATTACACATGCATCTTTCATGTTACAAGTTAAATTACTTACACTCTTCCCCTTATCCTTCTAAATTAATTCTCCAAAGTCAGAGTGTAGCTTATCTTTTACTTAGGCTGTGCAGTAACTGAAGGGTTTTTTTATTTTTGCCATTTGTCTAAGATGTCTAGTATACAATATTTCTCTTTTCCTCGCCCTGTGCAGCCTGCTGTCGTCCACCCCCCAAAGAAGGTTATATCTTAACAGTTGAAGTGTACAAGCTGTCTGTGTATTTTGTGTAGCTATGGAGTTTAGATCGAAATTGCCAGGCACAAATTTAGTCTTGTCATTTTGTTTACACATCGGAAAATCTTTTTCATTTTATTAAACGTTTCATGTAACTGCACCCAAGTTTTGCCAAGCTGGAAACTTGGAACCTTTCTGTATAGTGACTTTTTAATTCTAGTTTTCATAACCTGGAGATCAGACTGTTGCTTTCGCATGATGTACGTAGTGTCTCATGACTGGAGTTTGCTTTGTTTTATAGTATCTGTACTCCTTGTATTTTTCAAGAGCTATTTTGTAAACAGATGATGTATTTCTCCATTGAAAACACAATAAAAAACAGCACAATCCCATGGTTGTCTAATTTTTCTGACTATACTAAATTGGTTTTACTTTCTTAATTCTTACTTAGCTCTCAAATTTTCTGCTAAGGCAAAATATGGTGTGGCCTAAAGGAAATAGAGTAGATAATGCTTATTTAGAGAGCATTCATTTATGTTTGCAATAGGAAGTGGAAATAACACTCAAGGATGTTGGGTTCTAGCTATTAAAGGGAAAGTTTGTGAATTGTGCAGTGTTTTGGTGGGGGCAGAGTCGACAAAAAACAAAACATTTAAGGGCATCCATTCCATCTCTTCATCCTAAATTCTTAAAAGTGGACAAAACTAGAAGAAACACGTGCCTAAACAATTTGGGGGTATGCTATTTTCAGCAAATGTTTGAGCTTCATTTTTTAAAAGCATTGGCTGTCAGAATTTTGGCACCTCAGGCTTTTCCTGCAAGTGCCTATTCTTTATGTCAGCAGATGGCACTATTTCTCTTCTTCTTAAGTAGTTTAAGCATGTCCTGAAATAAAAGTAAAAATTGCAGGAAGCTGTGCATCACTTGATTGATCTTTGTATCAGCATGAGCCCAATCCTCCTAATGCTTGATGTGAGTAACTTTAATAAGTAGTCTACTTTTGACTAAAATTTCTTTAACTGCTAAAACCACTGATGATTTTGGTCTTCATATTATAATTGCCCTGCCTAAAACAATAAACCTTTCTGTTGTATATATTTTTCACAGCATGAAATTGTCTTGTTTAAAACAGATTAATCATTTTTATATCCTGCCCACCACATCTCCCTTTCATCACAGCTGATGGTGTTATTTATGGCTTTAATTCATCTTGTATTTTCTCTGACCAGTAAAAATCTGCTAGTAGATACACAAATTTCTGTTTAATGTGTTTTAGGTACTCTCAATAGGTTTCAGTAGCTATTTTTTCTGAGTTGCTCATCATCAACCTCCTGAATTAAGTTCACTGACTCATAAGGATCTGCAAACAAGAAGCTGAAAATTACTGTTGTAGCCAAAATAATTAACATTAATAAGCCATGGTTTAACAGATGGCTTTAGACATACTGATTGGAATCAGACATTCGAGTTGATGAGTTCTAGCTAAAGTTGTGCTTCCTTGTAGATAGTATGTGTGCATGCCACTTCCTATTAAATGCACTTAGTGCATTTCTTAGTTTTGGAGGGGTTTTCTTTGTTTTGGGTTTTTCTTAAACGGCATTTTTTTTAAACTTGTAGCTACAAGTATATGGTAATTGAGTTGTAATGAATATCAATTGTTAGTAAATACTTAATGAAAGAATGAATTCTATCAACAGTAAAAGATGAAACAGTTCTTCAGCATCTAGAATAACCAAAAGTATTTCAGCATACAAGAACATACAATATTGACTCTGAGCCAGAACCTATGCTTAAATGCACTAAAAACTACTGTGATAGTTACTGAGGAAGCAGAATATGTTTATCCTCATAAAAGATATTATTTAGAAGTTGTGTGTATTTGTAGAAAAGGTATTTTGCATGTTGTAGTGTTGCTGGCATCATTTATGTAAGTTCATGGAAACACTAGTCAAGTACCTTTGCTATGATTAATCTCTCTGCCATCATTGTGGCTGAACAATACTTCAGATTTCATCACTTGTTATGCAGGTCTTGATGGTACAGTTAGGAATGTACCTGTATTATCTGAATACTGAGTGGGTTCACTATTTTTTTACAGATCCAGTATTCATATTGGAAAAATGTCAGTAATACAAATCAGTAAACTGATTTTAGTTGAATAATCATAGTAGTAATAAGTGTCTGTTCAGTAGAAACAAAGCATCTTGGTTTTGTTGGTAGAGGCAGATGCAGTTTGCTACATCTACAAAGTTCAAACTAATAATTTGAAATACCTACAAACATCAGCTAATACTGTCACCAAAAGAATGCAGACTTTAATATGAAACTTCAGAGGGCATGTTTATGAAAAAGATAATATGGTTAACCACTGCTGGATATTCCATCTGTGTTTTGGATATTTAAACTAAGGATTTTTTTTTAAATGAAGTTTAGGTATATTTTTATTGTTCTAACAAAATCCTGGAATGCTGTCTATTGGTAACTTTTTTTCCTGCCTTCCATACTTAATTATGAATTATGTTACTAAATTAACTAGATCACAGGTCCTATCAGCAAGTCTTGGATATCTTAATTACCTCAGTATTTTTATTATCTCTATTCTAGTGCAATGTTTCAAATAAATTAAGAATGACAAATGTCCTACACACTGTAATAAGTTAAATGTAAAGGTATAGTAATGGTTGGGAAAAATATTTTGTGATATATGTAGATATTATTAAGCTTTGGTTTTGTATTAAGTTACTGTCTCTAAATGAGAGCTAGAATCCATGAAAGTAATAGGAAAGGATAAAGAGTGAAATTATTATTGATGTAAGGTGATAAAAGCCCCAGCTTATTAGAGAAAAAAAGCTGCATTTATGTATTTAAGGAACTAGCCAATCATTTAAACTGCTGTGGCTCACACAGATGCTGGACAGCTTACAAATGCAAATGCTGCTTTTGCTCTATGTACGAGCTAGCATTCCTGTTTTCTGTTTGTATTTGTCAAGTCAATCACCTGAATAAGGTTACTTAAGTAAATTTTTGCATGCCTAAACTCTACACATTCAAAACTGTTCAGTTTATCTGAGGTTATATCTGAGGTTATTTCTGTGGCTCTTGGTTCAGTTAGGGTAAAACACTGACCTAAAGGAGATAGAATTACTAAAGTAGAACAGAATGTTGGGTCAAGTTCCCTTTATTGATCGGGCACTTCAAATGGCCTGAAGATAAAACTGGAGGCAAGGTGGGCAATCTTTGATGTTTAAGAAACAACTTCCCCATCTCCTCAAATAGAAATTTGATTCTAAGTAAACATAATAAATATGATACTTCTTGAAAGAGCGTGGAAGAGTTGTGCTGTGTCTGCTGCTCCAGCATTCCTGCCCCGTGCCCTGAGCCGTGTCTCGTGCTGTGTGCTTCCAGAATTCTGGCATGCGCGCTGTCCTTGTTTGCGTTCCGAGTCTGCAGCGGAGCTGTTAATAAAGAGATTGATGATAAAGTTGTCGGGAAGAGACAGTTGGACAGGACTGCTCGCCATGAGTGACAGAGGGCACGCTCTGCCTTCACAGCCGAGAACGCTGCCCCCAGCCGAGAGCCGGCCATGCCTGGACGCTGTGCCAAGCCTGTTCAGCGCGTGGGGAGAGGAGCTGCAGCCTGTACCAAGGATTTCAATTAGATTTGGAGCTTGGGCTCTTAAAGTGAGATTTCTCTTATTTAGGATCAGCATGCAATTTTTAAAAACTTGATGTTCTCTTGAGAATAAACACAGTTTCAGCAGCAATATAAAGGCAGAAATTTTTGAGAATGATCTTTAAATATTTCACAATGATATTTCGTTGTGATCTGGTTCAATTAAGTGAAATGGAGATTCTTAAAATGAACATTTTTTGCTTTTATGGAGAATAAATGAATTATACATGTACTCAGTCTAGACATTAGCTTCTGTAGGAATCTCTTGCCAAAATATCATAAACTTGGTTTGACTCAGTCACATGGTTGGAATAAGAGAAGCCCAGGATGACGGATGGAAGCATTCATTGTCTCAGCCACAGTTTATCATCTGTAAGTTTTATCCGTTACAATGTAAAAAAACAGTGAGACTGATAAAACGTTTGATAGTTTAGGCCATCTGCTCACACAGTATATTAGAGTTATTAGTGATTGTTCCTACTGTTTCTTACCATCACCCAGAACAGTGTGTGGATTTTCTGTTCACTAGTGATTACTAAATGTGGTATCTCATCTGGGAGTATTTTTTTTTTCTTGTAGCATCTAGTCCTTGTAGGTAGTGAGACAAAAAGATCTTCACAGCCTGAGTGAAGAAAAATACCTTAAAAAGCAGTTTCAGTGTTTTGCTTTTCAGTGTCTTTATGGGAGGAAGATCAGTCTTTTTGGTCTGATTGCAGTTTAAAAGGTGGTAGATCATCTTCTGTGGACAGATTTTACAAATACTTTTTCCACTTTTTCTCACAGGACATAATTTCATTTTTTCTAAAAAATAATTTACTAATTAATAAATTCATTGTTCTTGTATTCTTTCTCAAACAACAAAACACTAAGAGCTGCTTCTGTTCAATGATCCTTTGCCTTCAACAGGGACGAAATCATATTTATAGTAATTGCTATGAATAAAGGAGTTCAATTAATTTTGAAGCATTTTTCTAGTAGTGTAAAAAGTAGTGTAGGCACAAAGCACTTTTTCCCATTTATAAAATTTTTGTCATGACTTAGGCTACTTAAAAAAGGGGCAAATTTTGTTCCATGAAAATGCAGGCTTAATATTGGAGAATCTCAAGTCTGTAAATCAATTGACCTAAGAAGACTACTTTTTTTTAATTTTTTTTTTTTAATGTAGGGATATAAGCTAGCACACTTGCATTTATGCTTGTTCAAAGATGTAGGAATTGCTTGATAGCCTCAACAGTGGTTTCTCTGAATAGGAGCTCTCTAGCTAGAAGCACACCAGATGTTGTGTCTTTGCAGATAAAGTCAAAATGCAAGTTTGATCTAGCACCGTTAGGTTTGGTTTTTTTAAAGCTTAAAGAATGCTTTCATTTTTGATTTACTATAACCTGTATTTTTAAAAATGCATGGAAGCCACACTTTGAGTTGTTACAATCACCATAGTGTGTTGATTTTTCCTTTCTGGCCTGTTAGATTTTCAAGGATAATCTGAGCATTTATTAAGGAAATATACTTCTAGGTCTGTTTAAAATAGATATCTTTTCTTATTATTTAGTGTTCTAGTATCACAAACTTTATTTTCAGCACCCACTGTTATGTGTCAAACTGAATGAAACGTGCCTTACCTGACAACATCAAAAACTTACAAAGAATTGTGGGAATGAATTGGCCATTCTTGTGCATTTCATCTACATTCTGTTGATGAAATGCACAAGAATGGCCAATTCATTCCCACAATTTTGTTGTTCTTCAGCTGTAACACTTCATTTTGATGCTTCCACTTATGACGTAATTTTAGTGGTTTATCTCCTTCAAAATTAAAAGGGACGTGTGTATTATTTTAAAGGTGAAACAATTTTTACTGTATAAGAAACATTATATAATGTATCAACAAACACACAAATCCCAACAATAACTCATCACTGGTAGTTCAAAGCAGTTGTTTGAAAGGTTGGCTCACAGCAAAGCCAAACCTAAATTCTGATCCTGACTTGGGTATGTGTGACCTTGGCAGGGCTAGTGACTCCTTGCTTCAACCTTTTTATATAAGAAATGGGACTAGAGGTTATCAGACATTTCACAAGGACTGACTTAGCATTTGACAATGTCTTGGGATTTTCATATAGTAGATACTTTGTTCCATTGGATTCTCCTGTAGGCATGAATCATACACAATTTGAAGCTCATCCACTAGTTTTCCAATTTTTGTTTTGTAATGGATATATAATCTTTATATCCTGCTGTAAATTAGTTCTAAGGAACATGAAGGAGGAGAGGTTCCTATGCATGGTATTAGAGCAGTCTTCCAATAGAGGAAAGCAACAAAATTGGGCAACTGGGTGCTGTTTTAATTGATGACACACTGCATCCTATTTTGCCTTTCAAAAAAAAAAAAAAAGTAATATAAGCATGCCCACAGTAGTTGTTGTCTTTGGAATACTGGCTTCTCATGTTCAACTTATGAATTTATCTAGTTGTCCAAGCTCTAGTTTTTTCATATGGAAGTATATGTCTGAAAATTGGAGAAGGCATTATTGTATGTGTTCACTGTTTGCATTGCATCACAATGGTAAACTGTTTTAGTTTTTTGAAGGAGCAGTTAATTTTGAAATGTGGTTTACATAGGAAATACAAAAAGAACCTACCATGTCTATTTTCCTGATTAAAAAGAAGGAAAAGAAAACCCGAACCCACGTGTTTTCTAATGTAGTATGTCAAAGCAGCAGTGCTTTGCTCCACCACTGTGCAGGAGCACTACCTTGGTTTATATAGATGTTAGCCTAACCAAAGACTGGAAGTTCAAATCCACCAGATTTTGAGGGTAAGCCTGTGCAACATTATGGAAGAAAATACGGAAGTAACACAGGAATTCCTCTGTCATTTTGACAACTAGGTGTAGGTTGGCTGACTCATCCAGAAACAAGTGTCAGTACTCCTATACTAGCAAATAGGATGTGTCCTATGGTGACACCATTTTCCCTCAGATCTTCTGAACACCTTCCAATTTTTGGTTGTTAACTTTCAGCACTCTTCTTACTAGTTCTGGTATTTTGAAATAGCTCCTCCTACTTTATTCTACCTGGAGACTGAACTGAGGCTGCAAAGACTAAACCTAGTGGGGGTTATTTTAATCTGTGCTATGCTGAACAATTACCAATAATGCTTTGCTTGATATCCACATCTTTTATCTTATTATCCTAGTTTATCTCAGTAGGAGACACCACAAAGTATCCAAAGCTTGACCTCTTTAGGTGTATTTTTGTGAGAGAGTTTAAGACAGCACTTCCTCTTCCCAAATGTGCATGTTTAAAACTTTTGTTTCTGGGAGACAGGTTGCAATTAAAACCTATGAGTACAAAAGATGGGCTTGGCTTTGGAGTCAGTGGGAGGGGATATGCCATGAATTGAGCAAGTCCATCTTCAGCTGGCCTGATCCTGCCTGGAATAGGACACTGTTGCAATATCTTAGATCTCTTCTGTGAACAATTTTAAACTAAAACTGCTTATCACCAGATTAGGAGAAAAATTATGAAAATGGTGTTGGTTGATGGGGGTGCAGTCAGCTGAGGAATAGAGTTTACTTGGGATCTTGGATTTATTTCTAAATCCTTAGGGAAGAGATTAATAGCAGTGACCTAGATGCTATAGCATTAGGATCCTTGGGGAAAGGGGAGTTTCTTATTTATTTAAGCACTGGTTATATGCCTGCAGATATTAAATTCAAGCTCTTCTTCATAAAGCAGTCAAGTGATGATGATTCTCAGTGTCCATTGATCAAAAAATTACAGTATATAAAAATATTAAATAAAACTCCATGTATGTGCTGCTAACTGCCACTGGGAATTTTTCTACAGACTACAGAAACACTCTGGAGAAAGGACTTCTTTTGTGTTGGAGTTGAAATGTAATATATGTCTTCCCAAGTGTTCTTTTACAGCTTTCTAACTGTTTTCAGATCTCCAAACTGTGGTGGCTGGTTCTGTACACAGTGGAACATGTGTGAGACTTTATTTAAACAGCCGTGTATATTCCACTGATAAACTAGAAACTGAAATATGGACAATACTGATAGGAGAAGCCGTTTGTCCAATTGACTCTCTTGGCACCTATCCATTTTTTTCTCATTGACTTTAAAATATTTTGGACCTTTCATCTGATGATCTCAAAGCTTTTTGCAAACATTAATTAAGCCTGTTGATGCCCCTGTGAGCTAAATAAATACAATAGGTGTGGTTTAGATGGGTAAATGAAGATACAGAGTAGTTGTTTTGTGCAAGGTCGCTTGCTAATTCAGCAGTGGAGCTGAGGGGTGGGAAGCTGTCTGCCTGACTCCCCTTTGCAGTTGCTAGGGTTAAATCAGATTCTCCCAGATAAATGCAAACAACAACCAGACTTCACACAGAGAAAGACAGATACAGAACCCTAATTGCAATTTGTATTCTGACAATGACCAAAGCTTTTCTACAATACTAAATTGTTCCTAATCTTCTGCAAAAACAATTATCTCTAGCCCAGTGAAAGAATTAAATAGTAATAAAAAAATAGTCACAACTCAAAACTGTAGTTCTCTGTGTTTAATATTTCCTGTTTTTACCTAATATCTCTTAAGGCATGTAAAACATGTCCCTTCATGACTTGCTCCTCTGCATCCAAGAAGAGGCTATCCAATCCTTTAAAAACATTACATATCAAGAGTGGGACTAGCAGGAATATGAAGGAGGGATGAGGAAGTAAACAAAAATGGAGATAGATCTCAGAGGACTTTAAGCTTAGTACTTGCAATGAGTTTATTTCTCATCAGAACTTTTTTGGAACTACATTGTCACCTGAGCAGAGAAAGCATGTATCTACTTTTGCTGCTAGTTCGAAAAATGCAGAAATCTGATTTGCAGTTCACAGTATGTGCAAACACTGTATGTACAAAGTGATACAACACATGAGAGCATTACCTTCACACAGGACACTGCTCTTGCCTTGAGCAGGCTGACTTTATTTCTTATAGTTCTTTTAGTGCATAAAATGTCCCTTTTGGGATGTGTCAGACTTGTAGCTTCTGGTTTGATTCTTCTTCCTATTAGAAGAATAGTTAATGCTGCTAGTTAATTCAGTGATAACTTAATTCATCAATACATTTTTTGCTTTCTGCATCAGTAAGAACTAATGAAGAGTGTCCTACCTCTGCTGCTGTTTTTCTGAAGAGATCATTGTAGCTGCTGTGCTGCTAAACTCGCACCTTGCAGTGCAGACTGCAGAGGGAGATCGCCAAGCTGTTACAAATTAGCTTCTGCAGGAAGATTCATACTTTGTATGCAGTGTACTGGTCCCGGAATAAACACCTCCAATTGTTCTGATACCCGCTGAAAATGGCAAAACATTTGGCAACAAGCGTTTTGTAGGCTGCTGCAGGGCCTTGGGAGACAAAGGTAAATGTGTGAACACAGCTCATTTTAACAAGTTTTGTTCTCCAGTCAATGATTCTCTTGCTTTTAGTTCTGCCTATTCCTGGTGCAGGAAAAGGGACATAGCTTTAGTCTGGTGTTGGGAAGTGGAAGAAAGACTATTACTTCTTGAAGAACTGATCACAGATCCAGTTCTGTCTTCATATAATTTTTTTTAAGGTTTGATTAGGAAATTTGATGTAATATTATACACATGCTTGTTTTATTATAGCTGCATTGTGTCTGTTGTTACTTTTCAGTTTCTTCAAACACTTGGCAAACTGCATCAATTGATAGGTGGTGAAACGCAGCTATTTCTGGTCTGGCAATCAAACAGTATATCAAGTGCAGTGCAGTAATGATGGAAAGCTATTAGGTCAATAACATCCTGTGCAAACTCAGGCTGGTTTGACCTTGCAGTACCTTGCTTAACTCAGAAGTGCACATGAAAATTATTGTGGCGGCCTTGTTTAGTCAGGAAAAAGAATTAATCCTAATCAGACCCAAAAAGCACGTGGTAGGAATCATCTTGCAGAGTGTAGTAAAAGGAATAAAGATTTTAATATATTTTAAACCAACTCCAGTTTGTAAGCTAGAATTGAATATCTAAATTTTTTTTAACATGACCATAAAATGAGTATGCATCAGTCTAATTTTAAAAATTCTGATTTAAAGTTCGAATTATCTGCACAAATATCTGTGAAATTTGTCTAATGTTTGTTGTCCATATCTCATTTAAGAACTTTTTTTTTTTGAGTGCATGTTTAATCAACTGTACATTAAAGAAAAATCTCTATCAAGCTGTCTCATGTATGTTATTCTGATTTGGGCACAAAATCCTGAGAGATGAGTTTTGCATCTGAAGTTCAAAGCACATAGATCCTGTCAGATTTGGATGGCAGACAAAGCAACTTCTTAAGATGAGTAGTTTGAGCAGGCTTCCTTCTAAACCACTGAGACATGATACATTTATTTGAAAAGAAAGAAATGCCAACACCTCCTGCTGGCCAGGGTACATTGTATTAGTTTGCCGAATGCTCTGGCGCTTACTGAGCCCTGAGAACCACCGGAGCGGCAAAGTGTTTGCAGCAGGGCTGCAAGGACTGGGTGATGCACATAAGATACTGGCCTTGCTCCGTGGAGAGGACCAGGATGCAGCACATCTGAGAGATCATGGGCTTGTTTGTGGTGAGAGCTCCCTGCACGGCCAGGGCTGCCGGGTGCTCCCTCCTCCGTCCGTTGCATCTCATTAGCAGTCTCTTTCCGTGGAGTGTAAGGAACTCCTTTTGACCGGGGCATGTTGTTTACTTCCAAACCTGTGTACAGCTGGCATAAATCCCTCCAGGCTGTGGTCAGAGCTGGAAGCTGGCCATTTGTACAGGCTGCTTCTTTGTCATGATATAGACTTAAAGAAAAGAAAGCAGGTGCCCTCCTGGCATTTTATAAAGAGTCATTCATGAATATAAGATACTGCATTTTGCATATTAGTGTGAGTGCCAATATAAACCCAGCTGTGTGCAAAATAAAGTGAAATATGTATTTCCAAAACTAGGCCACAGCTTTTCTATGGCGCAATCTGAAAGCATTTGAATCAACTTTGCATATGCATAGCCTTTTCTTTTAAAATTATATTTTTTCCTTGGGTTTTTTTTTCCCCGTTTTTTTTTTCACCCCTCTCTTTTCTTTCTCTCTTTCTTTCTTTTTTTTTTTTTTTTTTTAAGAGGTGGTGATTTTGTAACACTTCTCTCAAGGTAATAAGACAATAACATAAACAAAAGTGGAGGAAAACATAGGCAGATGCCACAAAATGCATACTGAATGTGCACCCCTCTGTGACAACTTTCCATCCATTTCTCTGATTCCAACCCAGAACTCTCCTCTTGTACTGATGTGGAATTCTGTTCTTGCAGAACAGAATCTTGTTCTGTTGCACCTGGAAAGGTGCAACTTTTTCTGAGAAGACAGACAACCATTTTGCATAGCATTTTGTTGTACTTTAGACCAAACTCTGCAAACCTTACAGTTCTTGTGCTCCTTTTCAGTCCCAAAAGTTGAAAAAGTGAATTTTTAAGGTCTCTTGCATACAGCTGGTAATGGGCACCTTTCATACTGAGGGAAGGAGAAATAAGAGGGGTTACGATAGTGCAGGGAAAGTAGAAGAGAACCCTGTGGACTATCATGGAGTTATGCACCACAGCATGTAACATCCAATAGGCAGAAAACATCAGGAGTCATCTTTGTGGGCCTGAGTGTAACTTGCCCCTTGTTGCTTCCTGTGTAGTTTCTTGCTTTTGTTACCTTCACAGATAGTGAACTATTTTAAGAAACCTTGTGTGGAATAAAATAGGTGTGTCCAGTTTTTTTTTGGGTCAGGAAATCATTAAATTCAGGGTGTCAGAGACATCAGAACTATAAATGGGCATTCTTCCTCTTGTCCCAAGCATCCCCTGCCTTCCCCTCTGCACAGTCCAGGGGCAGGAGGGGTTGTTGCTGAGGAGTTGATGAGCCAGGCTGGAGTGTCTGGCTCTGAATGAAGATGAAAATGCTGTAGTTTCATCAATGAAGGTATCCAGGTGCTGTATCAACCTGTGTCCCAGGGTCACAAAGGGAATTGGTGTTGCAATGCTTCCAGGTGCTGTAATCCAGCCAGCAGATGACACTTTTTTTTTTTGGCGCACTTCTCTTAAATCTCATAATGGATCCATCTGCATTCATATGCAGTTAAAAAGTCTGATCTGATGACAACTCATTTCTGTGCAGCAAATTGTGACTGACAGAGTGTGGTGGTAACAAAATGGGAGGCATTTAAAACTGGGTGTATGCACTTGTGAAATGAAGATGTGGGGGTTCAAGATGCCCTAATAGGAGAAATTAATCTATGTCTGATTGATTTTGATCTATGGTTAGCCATGTTTTGTTTCAGGAGGATTTTTTTTGTTTTTTGCTAACAGGCACTTGGCTTTGACAATATTCTTTCACTCTTTGGTTCTGGTAGATTTAATAGCATAGTTGCTAAATTGAGTTTAGATAGCTTATCCTGTATATATTTAGAGATAAGAAGTTCATTTAGGGATTAGGGAATGCTTCTTGTATATGCACCATTAAGCATAGCACATCTGGTACTGAACTAGCAATCAGCAGAATATTGACAAAAGTTATAAAGAAATCTTTTTTTTCAAGTGAACACATGTTTATATCTGAGGTCTAAAAGCTTACATGACAAAAGAAGTATCTCCAAGAGTTGTAAATTAAAACCAAATTCATACTGTGCTTGTATGAATTACCAGTACTGATATTGGTTAGAAACTGTTGTACTGAGTTAAAAGATTTGGTGATACAAAAAAATCATCTTACAGCAAAGAAGGCCTTATAGTTGTAGTTTCTGCTTTTAAGAGAAAAAGAGGAGGTTTTTTTTCTAGTATACTGAAGGAAGGTGAAGGACCAGTAAATTGTGAGAATAGTGGAAATGAAAAAATGAAATATAGAACTTTACATATTATTTGTTTTAACTGGAGAGTCAGGCCTCTCAAAGTAGCCTTCAGAGTAGCAGTTAAAGTACAACATTGCTTCTCTTAAAGCAAACAAACAAACAGAACAAAACAAAGTGCTTTACATAATGGGGAAACTATGAAAACTCATGGATTATCTGGGAGTGAAGGAGACAGAATGACCATTTTACAGATGCTCACCAGCTGGTAACCAGAACCAAGGAGGGAGCAGTGACAACAAAGGGGATTCATCCAAAGTGCCAGGTTATCTGGTCTTTATTCATATCAAATGTAAAGTTTTATATTGTAATTAACAGAGAAGTGATTCAATCTTTGCAACATGGAGGTGAGGCTTTCAGACATGCAGGTGGTTCTCCTGAAACACCTGTTTGTGGAGGAGAGATCTGTGTGTGTGTGTATGCCTGGGCAGCTCTACTCCCACCAAGCAGCTCAAGGAAGATTTTGTGGGCTATTTATGTACTTTATGGCAGCCTGCTTGCCTTCTCAATGGAAAAGCTGATTCATGCTGGTGTGGAAGCTGATTGTGCTGCCAGTGGGAGAGGCAAACTGGAGGTACACGAGGATAATTAAGCAGGAGATGCGTACGGTTCCAAACCAGGCTCTGTTTCTCTTGGGGAGATGTTTGTGTCAGTGCGCGGGGCTCAGCTGCAGGTGTCACTGTTAGATCTCAAATAATGGGCTGCTCGGCGGCTGCAGCCACAATAGGCTGGCTTTCCTTACCAAAGTCCCACTTGTGAGAGCAGTGTAAAACCTAGAAGATGTGCAGTGAGCTGTGATGGGCTCCGGCTCCGTGCGAGGGTCGGTGTGTGCGCCGAGCGAGGGGCCCTGCCCGGCTCCAGCGGGAGCGCAGCGCTGCCCGCACACCCACCCGGAGCCAGCTGGGCAGCCACGGGCTCAAACACCTGCAAATGGCACTCACAGCCTCTGTTCCGGATGCTTGCAGCTCCTGCCGTGCTTTAGGACGGGCAGTTAACTTCTCTGTCCCCTAGCAAAGTGATGATGAAATCTTTAGTATAGCCAGCAGCTGAAACTGTTTACTGTGATTTGCTGTAGCTCAGCAATTCCGTTCTCTGCAAATGAATTTGCTTGGACTTCTTTGTGATTTTTTTTTGTCTGCTTATTTCTTTTTCTTTTTTGTTTTTGAGAGAACAGGCCTGATTCTTCCAGCATTTTTATTCAGGTGGTGAATAAAGTGCTGCAAGTTTACTCTCTCTTTTTAAATTAGTTTTCCTTTTTTTCCTTTGCTCTTCTCTGAAGAAAAAAAGAGTGAGAAAGAACTGAAGAAAGGGAGTTATAAACTCTTAGCAAAGTCTTCTTTGGTGCCTAATTTGAAGCTACTGTATTGTTTAGAAAGCAGCAAAAAATTCACAACAATTCTAAGTGTGTTTTGGAGTAGCTCCTCAATAGCTTTTTAAACGAAATTTTAAGAGAAATGCAATATTCTCATTAAGTACCAATCTCCACAGCCTGTTCTTCCCCTCCTGGATACCATGCCTTCAACCCTGGTAGCCTGGTGCATGACATTGATTGCTCCCTGTATTAACATTTACGAGGCTTTGTTGTTTCTTTCTTGGTGGTAGCTTTCCTGAAGTATTTATGCAATTTATGAAATATAGCCCTTGTCTAGATCACTTTATTTCTGTTACCTAATTCCCAATTTTCACTTTTTAAAATGTCATGTTATGCACCTATGTGGGATTTCTTTTTTTTTTTGTTTCTTCTCAAATCCTGCCCAAATCTGTTGCTAAAGCAAATATATTTGTGAGACTGAAAAATACTCTTTCCTCAAAGCAGACAATGGAGTTTTTCAGTTGCACAAACAAATGTATATATCACTGAGTAAGCTCACTCTAATTGAATCCTGACCATTCTGGAGGGATTTAGCCCTCCCTTTTTAATTTTTCTCTAAACAAAACCTAGAAATGAAAAAATATTTTGAGGTGGGCAGGAAAAGGAGGGGGAATAGAAAAATAAAGCAAATAAATTTTTGAATAAGAATGACCCATGTACTGTGACCAGAGGGCAAATGCAAATGTCTGTTTTCAAACACAGACTCGTGCATTCTTATTAGGGGTTCGTGACTGTGCCTCCAAGCACATCATTACATATTCATAAGTGTGAGGAAAATAGACTCCTTCCACATTCAGGTGTGTTCAACTAAATGCTACCCCTTTAATCTTAAAGAACAGCTCATTTGGTCTATTTTCTTCAGTTCACAAAGTGTTAAGGGAATATGAGATAAAAGATGCACACACACAAAAAGAAAAAGAAGCAGCAATATTCCACAAAGATCTTTTTAGTGTCAACTTAAATGCACACAAATAGCAGATGATGATCTCTTTTATTGGACTAACATTTATCCACTAATATCCACACACTTTTAAAACCATTGAGACCTCCTCTTCAGGTGTTCATTTGAATAGAAATAGCTGAATGAGTGTTTTTATAATTGATCCCCTGAGTACTGAATGTCTAGTGCTGCATAACCAACATTTTCCCATTGCTGTTTTTTTTTTGAAATTGCTACTCTGCAAAATTAGGATTTTGTATAGTTTTGATAAGAAAATTAACCTTCCAAATGCCAGATCCCCTTAATGTTACTTAGAAATTGGTGCTAAGGTACACTTGGAATGCTTGTTCTCAAATGGATTTTTTTACGTCTGAGAAGAAAAAAAAAGTTTTTTTCCATGAAATTACACAGAAACTAGAGGTGCCCCCTAAAAATAGTTGGAAAGTTGTTTGTTTAGGTTTGGTTTCTTATCACTGTCCCTTAGATAAGCAGCTGTCACCTTTACACTGTGCTTAATTAAATTCTTTTGCTTTCAACAGCAATGCAGAAACTTCGGTGTACTTCACTGCTATTGTTTCACTTTGAATGAAAAGTCTGATATGTTTTTAACTTTTTATTTTTAAAGTCACTTTAGATTTTTCTTGCTACATATATTGAGTGTCCTAATAACTAAATTTTCCAAAGAAATTGTAATTTTTTTCTTTTTCTTTTTACTAGGAAAAATACTCTGCTAATGCTTGCAGTTTTGAACACTGATTTTAAAAACACTGATCTTGATGTAAGGAAAGAGAGCACCTGAAGTCTAACAGCCTGCATTACAGGTGGCTGTTCCTTCAGTAGCCCCTTGAAGGAAATGGAATTCCTAATTGATATGAAATCGTTTTGTAGCAGCAACACCTGAAGAGCAGAGAGAAAGGGAAGAAGATATGATAATGACTGTGTGATAAAACCGGTTAGCATTTGTGTGCCACAGTAAACACTCGTGAGCATAAAGAAAATACTTGCTAGCCACTAGAGATACCCACTTATGTTCATGATACAACCACTACAAACTCTAGTTCTATCAAACTAGCATCAAGCACAGCATCCGTCTTTAATTAATTTAATCCTATAGAGCTGTGACTCATTTTATTTGTGACTGTGAAGAGAGAAATTACTTTCCATACTTGCCTTGAACTTCAACCTTATCCTTCTCTATCAGTCATATTGAATAACACAAAAGCACATGCTCTGAAATTCATGTCCTGTTTTTTTTTTCCCTCCAAAGATTATTCAGATCTTTTTACATGTGGCTTACTCAATAAAAAGCATAGAAAATGCATCCCCCCACTCCTCCTTCTTTAGGAGAAAGATTTCTGTTGCAGGGCAAAAGAGTTTATTAAATGAAAAGTCATTCTCTTAATGAGTAAGAAACATGGAAATTCCAGAATAAGGCAGAAAGATTTCTTTGCCATCCTTGGTTCAGGAACAGACAAACCACGTCCCATAGAGGGCCAAAGCACACAGGACAGCGTAATTTTCCTTTTTTTCTTCCCCCTTTAAAAGCAGGCTTTGTGGAAATTACATATTCTGTGAGTTGTATAGCTCCTTGCTGTAGCAGAAACCTATTCCAGCTGCTCTGCAGGTGTCATGGCACAGCGAGGCTGCAACGCGCACGCTGCCGGGATCAGCCCTGTAGTGAGGGTGCCAAAGTGCTCCTAATGACAAATTCACTTCCACAGCCTGCCTCTTGCAAGGAAAAACACATACCTTCTTCTAAGCATTTTTTATCTTTCAAAGAAACAAGGGCAGAACAATGACACCCCCAGGAGAAGCAGGCAGTGGTGAGAGTTCCATGAACCTTTAAAACAGCACAATTTGGAGGGCAGGAGTGCTGCTTCTCACCCCAGGGTGACCAGACTCGGTGTGAAGTTGTGATATTGCTGTGTAAGTCACATGTCAAGGTTTAAAACACCCCTGACAGAGCCATGAAAACACGTGGATTGAGAGCACACTGTGGGCATCCTGGTGGCACACCTTTAAGGTGCAGAAGGCTCCAGCTTTCACGGAGGCCTCTAATCACAGCTGGCCCAGCTGTGATTCTTCTGGTGTATGGGGAACACTTCAAAACAAAACAGTATCTCACTTTTTCCTTAAAAAAAAATATATATATAGGAAAAGCTAAAGGAGTGCAAGAGCTGCATTCTAACATCTAAAGGAGAAAATTGCTGGGTTTCCCTTTTCCAGCAGGCTGCTGCAAGGCTGTATGTTATACGTGCCTCTGGTCCCAACCAGAGGGGTTTTTTTTTGCTTTGGGATGCGTTTGCTTTCTTAAAAATTCTTAGGTGGACCCTGTGTGAATGGAGTAGAGTGACAAGAAATTAGTTTTGCATGTCAATTAAATATGCCTAGGATTTTCTCTGGAGGAAAAAAGTGCAAGTTTTTTTTTCTCTTTTTTGTTAACCACATTTTCAAAAAAACAAATATAAGGCTTCAGCTAAGTTTAAAAGGGAAAACCTATAAAAAGGATGTGGAAAAATCCAGTCCTGATGCTGATGTGAAGGAGAACTTGCAGTG
This sequence comes from Molothrus ater, assembly GCF_012460135.2. Classification (NCBI taxonomy): domain Eukaryota; kingdom Metazoa; phylum Chordata; class Aves; order Passeriformes; family Icteridae; genus Molothrus; species Molothrus ater. The sequence goes on from NC_050483.2 coordinate 48,737,206, forward strand.
TCCCAGGTCTCTCCCCTAACTATCTCCATAAGTAATTGTGGAATTCCTCATCACAGCCACACTTTTTTCCTGCTTTGACAGAAAAACTTAAGGAATCACACAGTTTGTTTTGACCTACAGCCTGAATACTGCCAAGCTTTGTAGAGAGCTGCTATTATCTCATTAGATTTCCTCTTATCATTATGGTCATTTATTAGCCTTCAGTCTCTCTGGTTTGTTCATAACAGAAATCCTGGCCTCAGCAAATACCCATTGGCAAGTCTGAGAATCTCTGTATTTTAAAATAATATGACTGGTAATTTGTAGGCACACAGGAACACCTTAGTAATACATCAAGTTAAACTTCAAGTTAGATTTGGATCTATATCCATTTTACTGACAGAAAAGTGCAGAGGAACTTCTTCAAATTGGCTAAACAATTTGGTGATTTTTTCCTTTTGTTTTTCAACCACAAAAATTGGGCAGATCTCAGGCAAAATTTCTATAAAACGCACATTTTTGTTACTTCCAACTGTATCTGTGCTTGCTCTGACTTCTAAAATAAAAGGCTCTCAACACACAAAAATCACACAAATCTCAAACAGTTTGATCCAGGGCTCTTCCAATCTTCCCCACACAAGATCCTACCTTCTTTGGGAGATTACTGTTATGCTTTCTTCCTATTTTTTTCCCCTTCAATATTTCTATTTTCTCTCGCACAGAAGAGGAGAGAATAAGAATTAAATGTCAAGAATTATCTCATTTTAATATGTGGGATTTCTGTGATGGGAGCCTGCTGCCAGCCTGCCATTCAGCATAGCCAAGTTCCTGTGTTTTATCACTGGCTTTATCAACAAGGCCTTTGCTAATTCTTCAGCGTCTACAAACACAGTCCTTGTTATTATTTTTCCTACTCAAATACAGTCCAATAGCTCAGTTCCAGCATGAAATAGCACTGCTTTGGTGTTAGGTTTCAAGGTTGCCATTCTTAGCTTGCATTAACTCATTCTGCTGCCTTTGGACTCACCTTACTTTCCCCTTATGAATTTTACTTCACTGATTGAGTTCCTGCCTCATCTTTTGTGCCTTTTACTCTGGTGTGGAATAAAGGATGGATCTACTATATGAATATTTCCTGTGCCAGGCCACCTTTGTCTGGTAATGGAATTGCCCCTTGCTGTGACTGAGCAAGGGAGTTATTTCCCACCCTCTCCCCCCTTACAAAGTCACTTCTAGCTCTTAATTCCACTTTCCTCTGCTTCTGTTGTGGATTTATCTTTCTTATGGTCTAATAATAATAATACTTACCTGCCTCTCAGGGGTGTTGTGAAGATTAATTAGTTAATGAGCTCTAAAGATGAAAAGTGCTGCATCATTGCTAAATATTATTGTTGTTCTTATCCTGTACAGATTGAACTCATCAATATCGGTATTTCAATTATAAATCTCACTCTACCATTTTTCAATTAATTTGACTAGATCATTTTATCCATCACTCACTCTACCCTCTTGTTCTTCTGGCTTATTTCTACCTTCCTGCTTTTGAGAATAGACACATAAACACCATGTATTCCTATAAATAAAGGATTCACTTTTTGTTTCAGAATGCTTCCATCTTTTTCAATATTAAAATTTAGAGTACACAGCAGTCTCTGAGCAAGGTGATAGTTCCTGATACTTTAGCTGAAGTAAAATCTTCTTTAAAGTCTGTGGCATTACCTACTGAACACAGCAGAACCCTCAGCAGAAGTCACTTGACCACTTGGCCTCCAATATCTCTCTCCTGTTGGATCACCATCATGAACTCTATTGTTTGCCTTCTTTTAGCAGTTATTTCAATTCCACGAAACCTTCCTTTGCTTCTATGGATGGCAGTGGATTTGCTGAGTGAAACAAGAAGTAGGAATTCCCCAGAACGTTTCAGCTCACCCAGAAACTCTTCCTGCAGTGCTGCTATTGTGAAAGTCAGGAAGCACCATGCCTTGTTATTCCTTCTGACTGAACTGATGATGTGTCTGACTGTACTCTTTGAGGAGTGTCCAGTCAGCCCCACTGCTTTTTTTCTTGTTTACCCTTTCCCCTTTCAGCCATGGTTCTCATTCTGGTTTTGGGTGCTGCTCAGTCTCATATGCTCTAAAATGTACTGGGAACATATCTTGGGAATGTGGATTTGTCTGTGACTCTGTGTCAGCTACTCCATCTTTTCATCTGTTCCTGTCTCTTAATCTACAATATCCTGTGGCAGAAACCATGATGACTGTTGAATAAAAACTGATCCCTAATCTGAGTCCTACAAGTTCCATGGGTACATGTAGCAGAATCCTTAAAATGAGGGCTGCTGTGCTATGAGCATGACAGAGGGCCAGCAATGCTCTGGTTTGGGCTGAGGATTTCCCTTTGCTATGGTGGGTAGTTTCTGGTACTGAAGGCAAGGATTGCTTGGGACCAACTTCAGGATTTTAATTTCTGTGATGAGCCAAGTCAGAAACTCCCTTGAAAAGCAAAATGATGCCCATCACACTGAAAACCCATGTGGGAGGGGACAAAAAGGTGGAGCAGAGGCAAACTGCCCATTTACATCCCAGGCAGTGCCCTCGGCTCCAGACTAAAGTCAGGCTCACCTGCCCCCTCTCGCTCTCCTCAGAGCTGTTCCACTTTGTACAAATGATTAAATAGTCATTGGGCTTGCAGGAAGGGAAGGACATGATCAGCCCAAACTGCTGGCAAAAGAGCTTCTAAACTCATCAAACTCTGTCAGACATCTTAACTCTGCTGTCTCATGGCTGGACCTTGGGAAGCGTAATCTTCCTTTGGAGAGGCATTGTCAGATCAAGTAGAAATAACGCTGGCTGAGCTTAAACACCAACCATATTTGATATTTTCTGCTGATTGAGCTGTCCAGTTGACTGGAAAGGGCTGACAGCAGAGAGAGCCCTGGTCTGAGCAGAGCAGCTCCCAGGCCAGCTGGCGAGGGAATGGGGCTGTGCCAGGTAATTATTGCCTGGTGCAGAGGTCGAAAGCCTCAGAGAGGCTGATGTACTAATGAAACACAAATGGGACATCTGTGTTCAGGAGTTCAGCAAAGCACAGAAAAAGGAGCTTTGCCAGGGATATCTGTACTACTGAAAGCAGACTCACTTTCTGGAGCTGAGGGAAACCCACTGAAGAGTAAAGACATCAGAAAGCTTTTGCATTGGACTCCTCTTTGTTTGCTCAACAGCTCAAAGGTTTCTGATGATTGCTCTGGACACTGCAACATTGCAGAGGGGAGATGGAGGCACTGAACAGTGTGATGCCAGATCACTTGTGGATGTGAAGGGGGGATGAGAGGAGTAGTAAAATGAAAGTTGAGGTAAATGAGGTCACTGGGAGCCTTTGGTGACATGAAAGAACAGCATGGTATTTTGTGTGTGTGTTGTTAACTTCTAACTGGCTGTAGTTACAGATACAAATGTCAGCATATGAATTCAGGGTCTGTCTTTTAGGCCTCACATAGCCATGTTGTTAGAGCTGAGTTTCAAAAGTTTCTCTTTTTAGCACTTAGAAAAAGTGGACATATTAGGCCATATACACACATATATACATTTATAAAAGCATGAGAGTATTTTCTTCAAAATAACCACCAGAAGGCTCAGGGCCCTGGCATTGCTGAAGTGACACTGTCATAGTCACATTTAGATGGAGATTTGGGTCAAGTGTCAGGTATAAGGATTTTGTCTTAAAGCCTGCACATCAAGAACAGCCTCTCAGACTGGCCAGGACTAACCTGAGCAGTTCCTTAGGGCTTCCCTTTCAACTTAATAGGGGATGTTTGTTGCCCATTCTGGAGGTGCAGAACAGAGTGAAGTGGGAGAGACTGTGAGGTATGGAGCTGAAATTCACCTGTTTTGACTGAGAAGCAAAATGTAATTATGATACCCTTCATGTCTCTGCAAGCTTCCCCAAAGCAGGGTGTGGTGAAAGGAGATGTGCTGAGGTCTGTGCAGGCACATCTGTGGCCTTGGTGCAGCCAGAGGCACGCAGGAGCTTATCCTGCTGCTCCCAGCAGGGCACAGACTGGGTGGGAAGCCCCAGGGCCAAGGGCAGGTCTGTGCTGGACACCTTGAAACTTGAGAGACAAAAAGCCCCAGATGCTGCTCAGCTTCCAGGAAAGGGAACCAGCTGGGCACCAGAACCAGTCCAGAACTATGAGCAGCTGGTCAGCAGGGAGGGAAAGCCAGGCTGTCCTTGCCCTTTCCCAGTATTGTTCTGTTCTACAAAAGTTTAGCTCAGCTGGAGCTGCTACACCCAGGTCTCTCCTAGCCGCAGAGGGCCTTGCTGCACCCCCTGCCCAAAGTCACTGAAGTGCTCAGAGCAGCAGGACTTGGAGTCAGGTGTCCTCTTCTGCAGAGAAAAACAAAATGTTTCTGATTTTTGGGAGAGGTTTAGAAAGGCCCAGGTTGTGCCTGGGAAGGTGAAGTGCAGAATTTTTCTAATATTTCACTGCAGTGTCAGTGCTGGGTCTGATACAAAACGACTCCTGACTTGGAGGTGAGCATGTGAATGCTTGCAGAGGTCCTGACTATGGAATGTCATGAATGAACTTTGCTTAAAAGTTCTCTAAAGTTAAATAACAGCTAGATTAGGATTCTAGTTTCTTTTACAACTTCTGTGTTGCTGGCTCTAACATTTTTATTTTAGCTATAAACGATTTGATGACTCATTTTAGAATTAATGTCTCCAAATATGAAAAATATATGCATATTTCTGCCATTCTATAAAGATGGTAATCAACAATGGCAGGATTAGAGCATTTGTGGCACAGAAAATCTGAGCTGGAGCTGATTGGTGCTGTGACAGCTCAGGCTGTGACCTGATCAAATCCCTGTGGCAAGACAAAAGAAGGCTCCCAGGGCAATATACACTGGCTTTGGTGCGTAACAAGGGCACTCTTCCCATTCAGAAGCCTCTAATTCTCCCTCATGGCAGAAAGGACTCAGTGCCTGGTGTCTGTGTGAGGCACAGCCAGGGTCTTTGGCACTGACAGCTTATGGCATTACTTGTAAGAACAGGGACTTTTGCTGCATCCTTCTCCTGGCCATTGATTGAGGTAGCCATGTTGAGCATGTATAAAACACACTCCTGTTTTCCTCCTGCATGCAGCATTCCCTGGCTTCTGTGGCATGTTGCTGTATTGTGCTGCTTTGCCTCATTTGGACATTGATCTTCATTGGCACTAATGACTTCATTTCAGTGATGGATGAATTGCAAGTGTTTAAAATTGAACTTCACTTTACTGAGCATGGTTTGGCTAAAGATTAAATTTTTATGTCATTTGTTATTGTAATAAAATCTACCAAGCTACACTTGAACAATGTAATGGGGTGCATAACACAGCACTGTGTTGTTCTGCCACCACTTTTAAGGCCTTTTTGGATACTTTTTCCCATGATTTTCATATTGGTAATTGTTATTCAAGACTTCAGCACATGATCACTTACACTTAGTGATGTGCTTTGATCAGCTGCCCTAGCCTGCTTCCTGCACACTGTGTGTGCTGGCTGCTGCAGTGAGCTCTCGGTTACTTCATAGATGGCTCTTTGCAGGAAGGTCTGACTTTGGAGAGGCAGCTGGATAGCAATGAGTCAGTGGTTCTGGATCTACTGGGACCTTATCCTAGTGAGCACTGGATTAATTGCTAAATCTGAGAACAAGCATTTAGAGAGGTGAAAACTTGTTTTTTGTTTAAGAGAAGCAGCTTTTTGTTGTTTCTGGCTCTAGAGTGAACTTGCAGGGGTAATGCATGAAATATCCTTGCCTATTCCTGTGATTAAATCTTAACCCACTTCTTTGAACCACCTGTGCAGAAAAGAAACAGTCTGTTTTTAGACTTTTCCTAGTTTTGGCAAAGCATGCCTGCCCTTTGTGGCAGCAGGAAAGAGAAATTTAGGAGACCCCTGAGTGATAAATCCCCAGGAGAAGGGAGGAACAATGGTGCAGCATTATGCAGCAGAGCTCTGGAACCAGACATCACTGGAAATAAAAGTAAATTAATCTAGATAAACATGAAATAGTCATCATAGCTAGGAAAGGAGCCCACATGGTCTTTTGTTTCACTGCTTTATTAATAGAATGAAGGGTGGGAGGCTGGAAATGAGCTGGGTTCACCTTCCTCAGCAATATATAGAAGTGCTGTCCTGTAGCATGAGGAAAGATTTTGGATCATTTTGTTCATCCAGTGCTCCTCTTGTCCTGCCTTCTCACTGATGAAATTGGCTTCTGGTTACTCGACTTTAAACCAAATTCCAGTCACAGGCAGTGCAGTCTGTGCCAACACACACATGAACAGTTACTGTCTGGGTGTTAATTGCTCCCTGTTAAGATTTTTGGGGCTTAGTGGACACAAATGAAAGGAGAGCCAGGTGTGCCCTGTGGTGAGGGACTGTGCTGGTCATTTGTGTAGGGCTGGGATGTGTACTGCAGCCCTGGAAAGGGTGATTGCAGCTCCCACACAGGTGTAATGAGAGACCTGCTCTCAGATATTGCTTGTGAGGTTTTTTCACTCTGCTCTTGGCCATTTCAAATGTGGGAATTTGAAGTCTGCTACTTACCAAGCACTGGAGTGTATTGCCCTCTTAGCCAAGGTTTATGCTGCTGACTGTTCTCCCAGCTAAGTCTACATCTGGTGTAGACTTCAGGCAGATGCTGAAATATTAATTTTACCTGCCCTATCTATTGCCCTTCTTCCTGTGTACTGTATCTAGAATTGTAATTTTCATAACATTTTCTTTTTAACACTCTTTTTTTGCTTTATACCTGAAGAGGAAACATCCCATAGAGCCCTTGGGAGCCAGAATTATCTTAATTCAGTTAGTCCAGATCTCAGTCCAAATCCTTTTGAATTATTTTTCCAGAAGAAGTGGTTAGCCTGAAGAATCTGGAGTACTGCACCACATCTCCAGCCGGGTGGCTTTGTTTAATCTACTCAGTGACTCTACAGTACACAAATTAGCTCATTTAATATGAGGCAATGTAGAGGAAGCTGGAATCATTTGTCCTAACAGCTTTGGGGGAGATTATCAAAAAGAACTAGAACTGGAGCCTAGAGGGAAGAGAAGGAAAATCTGTCCAAATTCTCCAGATTATCACTGTCAGTGGAAATTACTGACTATGGTAACCACACAGGAGGTTTCCCTTCAGAAAAAAAGGAAGTGGTGTCCATTCTTTGGATGACTTCTCTAAGTACAGTTTCTGCTGTGCCAGAAAAATGAAGATCTGTTCAAGATGAAAATTGATTGCCTGGACAAAAAAGATGCCTCTAATACTACATGAAAAAGGCAGTTTGGAAGTGTAAGACATCAGCTGGAGGGAGGGGATGACTTTCCACAGGCTTTCAGACAGCAGCTGCCCACTGGGTGAGGAGCATTCAGTCTAAGCTTGTCCTATCCTCATGACCCAAATCTTAAGAGAGATTTCCACAGAAGATCTCAATCTGCATTCCTTAGAAATGAAGGAACACAGCTGAGTTTTCAAAGCCATCAAAGCCTACTTGTGTTCATGTCCTTAAAACCATTCTTGAAATGGCTTCTGGCATGGACTTACAGTCAGTTTGTCAAAGGCTTTCCTTTGTCTTCATTGTGCTATGGTGGAACCTCCATCCATACCTCAGAAAACAAAATGCAGAAGACAACCATGTTTTAAGGTCAGATGCAAATTTTTTGAATGATTTTCCAGTGGGCCTCTTCTTCCATTATCTCCACATGTCTATTGAATGAGTCATTGCCCAGCTGTCTCTGAAAAGAGGCAGATCCTCACTACCAAGAGGTGCTTGCCCTCGTTTGGTGACCATTTACCTCCCCTGTGTTTGCTTCTCTGAGCTTCTTCAATCTTCCACCACTCACTGGCTCCTCAATCTGGCTGGGGTCTGTGAAACGTGGTCTGAGCAGCACTAAATTAAATATTGTTCTGGTTTTGGCTGGAGTAATTTTCTTCACAGTGGCTGGTACAGGGCTGTGTTTCAGATTTGTGCTGACCACAAGGTTGATGAAAAAGAGGTGTTTTTGTTATTGCTGAGCAGGGCTTACACAGAGCCAAGACCTATTTTGTTTATCATACTGTAATGCTGGGGAGGAGACTGGGGGTGCCTGGGAGGGAACACAGCCAGGACAGGTGCCCAAAATGACCAAAGGGATATTCCACATGACAACATGCTCAGTATAAAAAGTGGGGGCAGAAGGATGAAGGGTGGGACATTTGGAGTGATGGTGTTTGTCTTCATGTGATGGGGCTCTGCTCTCAGGGACATGGCTGAACACCTGCCTAATTCCTTGTTTTGCTCTGACTGTCTGCATGGCTTTTGCTTGCCCTATTAATCTGTCTTTATCTCAACCCATGAGTTTTCTACCTTTTACCCTTCTGATTCTCTGCTCAGTGCCCCTGGTGGGGGAATGAGGGGGTGGCTATGTGGGGCTTGGCTGCTGTGTGGGGTTAAACCACGACAACAGCTGCACTGTTACCATCTTTGCATGTATATAGGCACCCCTACTTCCCACTCTTGCCTGCAGGACTGTGGTTCCTGCTCTTAAGGACAGTCATCATGTGGGCAGGGACTGGCCTGTTCAGACCCTGAGTGACCTTGGGGTGTGCAATGAAAGAACAGGACCAATGGAAGTCCCAGAAATGTTAACAGCCACCAACCTGTTTCATATATGCCTGCAGATTTAGGCAGGAGTGGATTATTCAAAGTGTTCCAGTAGCCTCAAGTCATCAAGGAAAAGTTCTCGTTTTGGCACTAAGATGGGAGATGCTGAGCTCCTTTGAAACTCTGGCTGTGGGAAGAGCAGGACTTCTGGTGCTCTCAAGAAACCTAAGCCTGAAATGTATGAATAGGACCCGAGTGATGCTGGGAGAAAGCCTGGTATGGCATTGGGTGCTGAGAAGTAGAAAATGTGACTCAGAGCTGTACTTCAGCCGTGGCTCAGAGCTGTGAAAATGGGTATCAAAGGACGCTGTTGTGTCTGAGCTGTCTTTCACACGCTCATCACGCTGGCACGAGTGATCATTCAATATGGAGCACAGCAGAGAGGTGGGTGATACCACGTGAAGGCAGCCAGGGGCCAGGGTGAGTGCTGACAGAGATACTGAAAGTGCTGAGGATAAAGGGAATGCTGCCTGAGCCCAGTTTTGTGCTCTGAGTAGATAGTACTATACAGAAAAGGCAAAAAAATTATGCTTGAGTCTTCTAATAAATTTTATACTTTTACTTAAAAGCAGAAAAACCAACCAACCAAACAAAAATCCCCAAATAGACTTTTAATCTTCATAAGTGCAGATGATCTGTACATTCCACAAAAGAGAGCTGTAGAAAACACACACACACCTTTTAACTAGTGAGCAATTTAAAGACTAATAGGATTCATCCATAATTACATAGTTAAGTAAAATTTATGTATGAAGGAATTAACTGATTTCCCTGAGGGCAATATAAACCATAGAGACAGCGCTCTCATTTAAAAGTACCATCTCAATGTTAAAATACTTTGTCATTCTTCTGTAGCAATGGTTAGGTGCTGTGAGAGCCACATGGAAGTTTATTTACTGATCCACAGACAACTGATAACAGATCTCTGCTTTGTTTGGAATAGAAAACTTGAACAGCTTGTCTGCACCTCTCCACTCGGACATTAAATCAACATGGCTCTATTAGTGGCCCTAGGATGCCAGCTGAGCCATCTCTAAGCCTGTCACCGTGATGTCTTCATCTGTAACCAGAGCAGACGTGAGCTCCTGGCAGCTTTGGGAGGTGACAACAAATCCAATTAGCTCCTCTCCATGGCGCCACAATACTACTGTGAAACGGCCTGACAGGGAGGGTGGCTGCAATACCCTGCACAGTGGGCCATATCCTTCGCAGTAAAAAAAAAAAATCTACCAACACTTAATTGCTGGAGTGACTTTCCAGGCGGTTGCTGGAACCTTGTGCACAATCTGGTCAGAAATGTGAGCTGTCCTGGAGGGCTGGATCATGCACAGCTTGGGGAGGGCTTTGTGAAAGGATAAAATGCTCCAAGAGGATAACTGTGTGCCAGCACTGTCATCCCCCTCCCTCACAAGGAAATTTTGGTCTGGAAATCATGCAAAAGCCAACCCCTTTCTGCTCCAGTCCCATGTTGCATAGAGAAGGGGACTTTTGCTGCCTGGAGGTGGTGTGTGCTCTGTACTCTCTCTTTTGGCTGCTGTGTAAGCCAAATGACAGAAGCAAACTCCCCACTCCAGACTTTGTCTGCTGGAAGGAAAGTGGGGGCTGTTTGGAGGATGAGGATTTGGAAGCAGCCAATTTAGCAAAACTCCTTGAGCATTGAGGGGTTGGTAACACTGCTCAGAAGTTAAGGCTGGGCAGGCTGAACTTGGACAGTTGTATTTAAATCCAGCTTCCTCCCTCCCAGCTAGTTAGCAAGTGCAAAGAAATATCTCATATGCTGATTAAAAGTTGCTGATGTCTCATGAGGCATAACACATTAAGTAATATAATTCTTTTATGCTCTCACTAATGCAATATTCTTGCTTTTTTCTGACCAATACTTCCATCTAAAAGTGCAAGGTGAAGTAGGCTAGGGAAAAATAGAGACTGAATTTAGTGTCCTCTTGAGTGAGAAACTAAATCTCATTTCCTCTATTTTGTTCTCAAGGTCATAGAGGCGATGAGTAAAGCCTGTGCATCCCTGCTGCTGAAACATAGTGCACTTGAGATGCAAGAATGCTGCCCAGTGTTTGTGTTCTGGCATTCTTCAACCCCTTTCATGTGGGTGGATTCTGTCTGTCTCAACGCTGGAGGCTATTAGGAATCATTGTAACCATAAACTCCTTCTAGAGAAACAACTCAAATTAGTAACTAGCTTGGATTTCTCTATATTCAGTCGAGTGGTGAGCTTGCAGTTACATCAGGGTGTCTGTGCTACCCACAACCTAATGAATGTGGTGGGTGACTGGACTAAATCAGACATCTCTAACACCATTAATTCATGTTCCAAGTTAGAGAGGATGTGCCTGTTTGCACATCTTGAGTCTGGGTGGATGTGTAATGCTAACAGAACTGATTTACAGGTGACTGAACTTATGGGCAGGAGGCATCCAGCAAAGCAACAGTAAAAAGGTTGCATGGCCACATATCTGCAAACTTGTTTGAGTGGAGAATCTTAATTCCTCCAAGGAGAGGATGATTTAAATCCAAGCAGGAGACAGTGTTCACCTGGACTCTGGATTTGTCTTATCTGTGCAGTTCCTGGTGATGGGGGATTCAATGCAGAGAAAAACAACTCAAAACCTGCAGAAATGGTTTTGGGAGGAAGCACAGTATAACTCTTCCAACAACTAAAATGCACGCTTTTTATCTGGTTCTTCTGCTGCTCAACTTCCACGCTTTAAAAGCGTAGTGAGATCTCTGAATATTTCAGCAAAAAGTCATGATTGTTGAGGATGGATTTCTCCAGGGAGAGCATATTGCAGCAGTGTTTGCCTCCCAGAGCCAAGCACGCACTCCAGTCAATGGGTAGCAGTTGGCAAGCCACCTCTCTCTTGTCAAGAAGCCAGTTGTTCTGTTGTCTCCTGCCACATCCCTGAGGAATACCTGTGGGCACTGGCAGCCACACAGCTGAGAGAAAGGGAAAAAGGTGTAACTGGGATAAAACAAAGGATTTATTTTTTTTAACAGAAGCAGCTTGTTGCAAATACACATTGTTAAATCAAACTCATTCCAGATGAATTGGGCACAATATCTAGGCATGTGGCTGGTTTACAGAGCAACCAAACACTCAGTGAGTTTTGGAACTAATGGACTGGTTTTGGAAAACAATTAAGTACTGCCAGGCTCAATTATTTTCAGCAACATCTTTCTGTTACCATAATGTGTCAGTGTGGACTTTGGCCTGCTTGGTAAGAAATACACTGTGAGCTCACTGGTGAGCACACTCCAGACTGCAGGCCTTGAAACAGGCCTGCACAGCATGGAGAGCAGGATACTTTCCCTGGTCATCAGCACAAGGCTCAGTCTCAACCAGCAATTAGCAGTGGTAGTGGTTAAGCTCAAGTTTTATTTTAAGCAAATTCCATGTATGCTGCATGTAACTGCAGTAAGAAGTTGAAGGAAAGCCTTGCATTCTTCAGGATGAGGCTACAAAGAGGAGATGGGATTTAAGGTCTCACTTATCCCAGTTTTGGATACACATGGATTTCCATTACAGCAACATGGACATGGATTTCCAACACAGCAAAGAGAAAATTTCATGGAGAAACGGTTCTGGAGATCTAGAGAAGGTTGTGAGACCATAGAGCTGATTTGTTGGGTAAATATTCCCAGCACAATTCACATCACAGGCTGCTCAGCTGGTTTGACTTAACCACAAACATCAGAGTCAGGCCAGCCCTGCCAAGACAGTGGTGGCTGATGAGGATACTTTGCAGTAAGTCTCATTGATGCTGTTTGTGAGTCAGCTGAGAATTTGCACCATTGTGTTTTAAACAAGAATTTGTGTGGTTTTCATGGTGGCAGCTGAGTTTTGCTTTGCCAGTGTAGGGAGACTGAAAGGATGGCTATAAAATGGAACTTGATGATTGCTACTTCTGTACTGGGCACCACAAGAAGCACAGAAGCCATTAATGAGCCTCAGTTCCCTACCCCTGTCAAAATTACACACCCATAATGTGCTTACAGACAACAGTGTCCCAAGAATGATGACCTGGTGCACAGCACAAAAGGAGAGCCTGCTGTGACACCTTGGCAATGGGAAATAGAATGTGCTCTTCTGTTTATTTTATTGTCTCCTAAAGTCCAGCTTTTATGAAGACTGAAAAAAAAAGGTAGGGCATAAAATACTGAGTCTCACAAAGCATCTGGACACTGAAAATGAACACTGAGATTGCAGAGACTTGGAACAGAGAAACAGGAGGAAGTCCAGATATGTTCTATGAGCAAAATCAGAGGGAAGGAGAGAAGATATTGGTAGAGTGACAGCAGAAAGATCTAAAGAGCAGGGAAGAAGTGGAGAAGTTATTTAAGTGGGCTGTGAATGGAGGGGATATCTCATTTGACAGCTGGAGGTGATAAAAGCATGAGATTAGGGAGATTAAGGAGGAAGCATGAGACCATGAGCTTCTAAGGCAGGTGCATCAGAGAAGCACAAAGGCTCTTTTTTTAAGAAAAAGAAAATTTTTATTGGATGGGGCCCTGAGCCACCTGGTCTAGTGGAAGGTGTCCTTGCCTATGGCAGTGGGATTGGAACTAGATGATCTTTCAAGTCCCTTCCAACCCAAACCATTTTATGATGCTGTGATTCTGCTTCCTGAAGGTTTTGTAATAACAAATGACATTGGCTACACGGGGCACTCCAATTACTCTAGCAGACCAAGACAAACTTAAATGCACATACTAAAAACTCTGGCTTTGACCTGTTCTCTAGTCAACAGTAAATATTGGCTATAATTATATTTCTTGAGAAATCTTTTCATTCAATAGAACTTGCATCAAAGCAAAACATATGGCTTCAGTTATTGGGAAGTCTGAGAAAAATTAGCTGCCTGGATTATCAGAGGAGCTGACAAACAATTCTTGACACACTCTTTAAAAGGAAATTTGAAGAAGAAATTATGTCCTTTGAGGACTGAAGGTCTTCCCTCCTCTAGAGGTCTCCGAGCTACTGCTTTACAAAGATTTGACAGCAAAACTGTAGGTTTTTCTTGGAAAACCCTCATCAGCTCTCATCTATCCAAGACAATATTTGCTCTGTCCTGAAAAAGGAGTTCCTAAATACAGCCATTCTCTTCTTCTTTGTGGGCTATGGCCAGCTGTGACTGAGACTTTCTTGCTGAAATCACTGAGACACGCACTGTGGATGATGGTGTTGGCATAGTCAGTTGTAATTTCAAAGCTACTAATCAGAACAGTGTGTCTGTGAGCATTCCCAACCCATTTAAAGGTTGGAGAGGCATCTCACAAGAGCTGGCATTAGTCAAGCAGCTCCCTCCCCTCAGTAGACAGAGGGTCTGTTCTGATAGCCTCAGGGAGCCTGTAGTTTAAATCAAATGGATTTTGTTGACTCGTTTTCTTTGCATGAAGTTTCTAAATATGTCAGAGGCATCTGCCTCTGCTGGAAGCAGGGGGTGGTTTACACAGTTGTGTCACCAGACCTACATTCCACTCTGTGATTTCCTCAGACCTACATTCCACTCTGTGATTTCCTATCTTTAACTTGAAGAGAAGTCAACAGTTTTAGAGGCTATAGTTTTACAGTCTCCTGGGCTCTCTTGCAGCTTTGGCTCCTGGTAACTGGAATCCAAGCTTTTAAAAAAACCTGTTCTGAAATGGGAGTCTTGGAAAAGTATAGTGCTGTTATGGAGCAAAGAGTTAGCAAAGATGGTGGCACATCCAAGACAATTTCCCCTTGGTTTTTGGCCAAACCCTCTGGTAGTTATGTAGGCACCATCTGCATCTTTTCTCTATGGTATTGCAACTCCTCCTAGGCTTTAGGCTCTTTTAGGCAAAGAAACATAACTGCACAAAAATCATTACTTGAATCACAGCCCCAAGTTTCATTCAGGACAGCAACCTCAAGGAATATTCATTTTTTCCTGTTCTCTTCTCCTCAGTCTTGTTTCCATCTACCTAAGTGCAAACTTCCCTGGCTTGTAATATTGCTGTGCTGAGCACTTGTGTGGCTATTGTGCCCAGGAGCCCCACTCACATTGACTTAACTCCTGCAGGGGACCACAACAGTAACACTGGCTTTCTCTGGTTAGCTAGCAAAGAGAGCAAGGAGAATATTGTCCAGTAATCCCTTTCCTAGTTGGACTCAATGACCTTGGAGGTCTTTTGCAACCTTAATGGTTCTATGAGTCTTGCTCAAACCGATGTTCAGGTGTTTTTTGCTCTGAAAACCATTTGCCTGGTTTGCCTGGTGATGGAGTTAGGATACTCATGTAAGTTTATTTAAGATGCATGAGTGGAGCAATGGAGAGAATTTCATCTCCACTTGAGCCCCTTGGCACTAGTTTAGGTAGTTCATTCTTGTTTCCTCCCTAGCTTTGGTTCAAAAAGCCACTTTGATCCATGGCACAGCTTCTTCAGAAGAGGGGAAGTGCCCCTGCCTGGTGCCCAATTGCTCTGTTGTGTTTCCCAAAGGAATTTACTGATGAAGCACAGTGCAAACATCCCTCCAAGGGGCCACGTGCTGCAAGGCAATGCAGTTCAGTGCTGTGTGGTGATACCAGCTTCCAGTGCCCAAACAAAAAGCTTCATGTTCATGTTGTGGCATTGCATGTGAGGAAAAAAGCCCTGTACCTTTTCCAGAGTGATGGGACCTTCTGCATCTCCCAAAACATGGGGTATTCACAGTCATTGCTGGAGATGAGGTGCTCCTCTTGCCTTTACACGTTTCCAGGAAGAAGCTGAGTATCAAAACTCTGTTAGTTGGGTTTGGAGAGCCTTTCTTCCCACCCTGGAGGCTTCATAGCTTCTGGCAGCTTTGGAAACAAGCTCAATCAGGATTCAGTCTCAGGCCTCTCACCTGGGGCTATACAACATTGCTTCCAGACCACTGAGCAATTTTGTAGGTGACTTCTAAACATGCAAAGAAAATTAAACGATTCCTTCGAATATCCTTAGCCAGAAGAATGGCTCAGAGGGTTATTGAATTTTTTTTCTTTTTGAATGTGCAGTTCTTGTTTATTTGAATGCTGCATCTGAGCTGAGAGAAAAGGCCATTGTGCCTTTGATTGGATTGGAATTTTCTGCACCAGCATTGGCCAAAGGCGGTCCGTGCTCTCGCACATGACGAAACGGGGAATGGGGGAGGGGGAAAACCTGACAGACAAGCAGACAGATCAAACACAACACTTCAAAGAGAAGAAAAAATGCAAGAATGAAGCAATCCGGCACTACGGTCCCTCAATGCTGTGAAACAAAGCAGACAACCCTCTACACATGGCCATTCCTGCCATCCAGAGACTGAGGCTGTATACATGAAATCTTACCAAAAGCACTAGGGAGTGGTCTCTAGTGACTACATGACCAGTTATTGCACTATCCGTGCTCAGACACTCTGAGGGGCTAATTAGTGCTTTTAATATGTAAATCAGAGCCTGAACAGATTAAATCTAGGGAAAAAATAACCCAGCTGCTGAATATGTTGTTTTAATTATTGCTCTAAAGAAAATATGGACATGGCTGAAGATGATGACAGAGAAAAATCTCTAATACTGCCTTGTAGAAGTTGTCCCTGAACATTGAAAACTAGTAGGAGAAGCTTAGTGCTGAGCTGGAGCAGAGGAGGAGCAGCAGGAGCACATGCAAGGCTAGCAGAGCCCTGCTGACTGCACGCTCTCTCCCAAGCCTGGGTCCATCAATATGCCCAAAGATTCAGTTGGGATTTCATCTTGCTGGGCAATGTTGAAACATGGGGAAATAGCTATTCCTTGCCCCATAGAGATATTTAAGGGGAGGGGACAGAAGGGTTAATACCACATGTTACACTGCAGAGATAAAAGTTTGTGGTCTGTTCACCTCCAGAGGTACTGCATCCTTTACATTACAAGTGGAGAGGTCTTGGAAAGGAATAAATATTCGATTTTCTCAGGCTGAGTTTGTCTGAAGGCAGAGTAGAAAAGGAGAATTTAGTTAGCATGGCCAGAAAATAGAGATTAAGAAGAATGGAAGGGGAGAAGGGGCAGGTTGGATGATTACTTGTGTTTGGTATAAAAGGCTCTAAGCAGGAAAGAGCTGTTAACTTTTGTTGAGCTGTGTCCACTGATACTGGAAGGAAATAATGTGTACAGCAAGTCTGGACTGCAATCCTCTCTGCCAAGTGTGAGCTGAGAGGAGGAAGTTTGCTTTCCAAGAAAAACTTTTCAGAAAGGAGGGCATCTGTATGCCTCAAAGGCCTCTTGCGTTATTCAAGTCAGAGCTGCCTTCCAACCTGCCTGAAGGAATTCAGAACAACTTTCCTCTGTGTCAGTTGCTAAGGCTCTTTTGCAGCCTCTAGTGAAGTGAACATTTTTCTGTGGATCAATTTTTAGCTTCTGTCAGTATGGAAACTCTGAACTTTTTTCCAGAGAGCAAGGGAATAGCAGGTAATTATGTTTCCTTTGAACATACATGGCCTTTTATCTGTGCCCTTCTGCCTGCTCGTCTGCCTGTCTCCTTATTTACCTGTGTATTGTAATTAAAGATTGGGAGTTGAGGGAGATAAAAATTTCTTTTCCCATTCTTTTCTTCTCTCCCCCTTAATTTTGCTAGTGTCTAATACAGATGCATTGCTTGAAACAGATGGTTAAAAATTTCTTTTATTATTCTCTCAGTAGAGATACATGCACACATATATCTCTATATATTTAGATATAAGATTGTACATAACCATATCTGTTAAAACATATAATAGACACTTCAGTAGGATATTTCATCAAGTGATCCTGTTCAACTATATGAACTAAGTTGACTGCTCTACATTGTCTGGAATATAGATATACCTTCCTGATAATTTTTGTAATGCTGTTTTAGTAGAGCACAATTTACCTGTTTCTTAGTTCAGTCTTTCCTCCTGTTCCTTCCATCCTCTGCCTGCTTTATGCTGCCCTGTGGATGCCCTAGAAGGAAAATGTGCATTGCCAGAACCGTTTTTGCTTTAACCCATATAACACAGTGACTGTGGGATGTGATTTTCTCAGTGTCAACTCCTCCTTTGTAAATCAAGATTATCTTCAATGGAACAAATCTGCCCACACATGACCCCACATAACCTGTCCAGTTAAATTCTCAAACTCCTTGAAGGGACAGTGGAATTAAAGACAGGACTAGAATTTATGAAATCTGTTTCCCATCCTGGCTTTGTCCCTTTTCTCCCCCATGACCTTTGATGAATCCTTTGAGTCAGGTTGATGCTGTGCAGTGGCCCCTGGTTCTGGTATCTCCAGGTGTGCTCCTGTGTCCACACTGAAGTGCAGCACCTTGCAAAGGCTCCAGCTCCTTTAGCACTGTGCCACTGAGAGCTAATGAGTTCAGGTGCTGGTGCCACTGAAATGGGTCTTCTGATCACTGAGTGCACAAGAGTCTCAACTGGAGGATGCACATCTGCAGTGTTGGTGTTGTCACTGTAAATGTACCTTTGGTTTCTGTGTGATATCTGTGGCTAAAAAGAGTCACTTTTGTTGATTTTAAGACCTGTTTTCTTACTACACAGACACTTCCAGTTAGTGTGTGTAATCTTCCTCTTCTAGGAATATAATTTCAATAAATTGAAATAGAAATTTCAATTTATTGTGTTAGTTTGATAGGGTTGTTCTTCTCCTTTCAACCCTGATACAGAGCTCTTCATGTGTGCCCTGTACTTCCTACAGAGACCAAAGACAGCCTGACTGTCTTAAGGAGCTTTTGCTCCAGGTGTTCTACAGCTGACAAATTTAGTGACAAAACACCAGAAAAGCAGGGCCGCAAAACAAAGGAGGGTCCTTGTTTCCTCAATAAGTTTGTCATTTTTTGCATTATAAACATTTCCTTTGTCATAAATACAGGTGCACTGCAGTGGGAGGAGGACCAAAGAATGGATATATCAGCCTTGAAAGAGGATTTTCTTTCTGATACAGAAAATGTCAATGATGCGGAGGAATTTGTCTTGAGCTGAAAGTTACCACGGGAACTCAATGTCCATCTATGTGTTTCACCAGCAGTGAAGTGTTATCTATAAAACCCATCCCTTCTTTGAGGACATCTAGAAATAGTGGTGAAAATGTCTCCTTGTTTGGGGCTGAACTTGTTGGGACTTTTTGGTGAGATCTGCCAGGTCATGAGGTCAAAATGTAACTTTTGGGAGATCACTCGTTTTAACCTCTCTGGCCAAAGCTGCAGCCTTGTAAATCACATCTCTTTGGTGCTGCTATTCACTATTAGTATAGTGATTGATGGTCTCCACATGAGCCTACTTTGAACTTTGGATAGTGTGTTCCTTCTAGCAAAATCAACATCTCTATTTGATCGTGCTGTTTTTCCTGCTAGGTCTTGCAGTCTAGGACAGTTCCTAATTTTTCTAACTATTAAGTAAGACAGAGATTTCCCATGAACTTGTTATTGTTTTGTATGTCCCTGCAATGGCAGACCAGAGCAGAATGCTGCAGAAGCATCCATTGCAGCTGATTTTTGTCAGGTTTCTCATGGACTATGTCCAAGTGGAGAATTACCAACTAATTCTGCAGGATATTGTCCTGAGATTCACAATGCCATGAAAGAAATCTCAATTGTTTTTGTCAATTTTTTGCATTATTGTAATTAATAAACAGATACAAGCTGCTGAAGCAGCCAGTCCTCTATCATTTACCTGTAGTTAAAAATAATTGCTAGAAATGATATTTTGCTGATATTTCAAATCCACACATGCAAAAGAATTAATTTGCACTAGACATTTCCCATTTTAGTGTCTGTACACATATATATAAAATATAACCACATCCATATTTATAAGTATGAAAATGAATATATTTTGTACCTAGAAATATTCCCATGTACCTTTTGACTTGTCATTGAGAAATGCACTCAGTACTCAACAGTAAGTAGTAAAAGCAGCAGAGGTGATCTCTCAGGGTTTGCTCTCCCCACAGATGTGTTATGTGCTGAAGGGGAGCCCTTGACAGGGTGAATGTCCTTGAACGAGTGTCCTGAACCTGCAGCTCAGGGTTTGGGCTATGCTGGGGGGCAATCCTGCCACATCTCCTGAACTAATTCCCACCTGAGCACCAGAATGATGCTCCCATCCCAAATGACAGAGGTGACCCACACCTGTGACCAGGCTGAGGGATCTGATAAGCTGTTCAGCTCTCAGGATCTGATGCCATAAAAATAATTAAGCACATGGTTAATTTTAACCATGTAAGCCTACTGTCTCAAACCCACATGTCTGATCAAGCAGTCTGTGCATGTTTGACCCCTCAGCTCTTTATGGTGTCCATCCTTGTCTCCTTTAGGATGTCATCCTTTCGCCTTCTCTTCTTGCCAGCCAGAATTATGCCCCAAATAATTAAGTGTAAAAAAGTGTAGCCTGCTGAAAGCTATAACAAATAATACTATCATAGAAAAATTGTGTCTAAGCATTTATTTTCTTCCTCAAAATATTTTCTCTACAAAGCTAGTCATTTCATTATATATAACCATAATTTTAATGAATGACCAAATGCATTCAGCTCTCTGGGGCAGTGTGATGTGTATCTATATGTTAGGATAAATCTATGCACACACACACTCACTGATAAGATGTCTTTTCTCTTACACTGAGGGATGTATAATACTTTCTGGGAATTTTTTTTCCCCCTGTATTACAAAAGTATAGAAAGCATTACTGTATCTCTAACTTAGAACTATTTCATGCTTTAGCATGGCCAAGTGTCTGCAGGCAGAGATAAGCTATGATTTCCCATTTTTCTCTACAAAATTAGTGATCTAAAAGCACAATAAAACCATCACCTCGTGTCACCAGTGGGAATAGTGGAAAGAATTAAGTTTAAAAAAATATTAATATAACAAGTATTAATGGGGAAAAAAATTGAATAATATATGTGTGTGGGTTCTCCACCATTTATGGGTTTTTTTTAACTTGAAAATAGTTTTGAGCTTGTGGGGAAGGATTCGCAGAAAATTAATTCAGTGAAAAAAGGGATGGCCAGTAGCCAGCAAGAATTTGAAGCTTATATTTGTGAAAAAACAAGGAAAAAAAAAGTAGTTTAGGGGAATCTCTCTGATCCTTTTAATTTCATATTTTTAGATTGCTCTTTACTGTCTGGAAAATGCCCCTGGTAACACATCTCACAGGTAATAATTTACAGGGGTTATCTTGATGCTATGTTTCAGTTAAACTGTTTTTAAGGCAAAATCATGCTCAGTTAAATAGTTGTAGGGTTGTTTTTTCAGATTTTTTTTTGATGAAATTTTAATACCTGTTTTTTAAAGCTCAGAACCAAACTGGTTTTCTCCCCTGCTAGTGAGTTTTGTAGAATAAGCAAGGAAAAAAATACCTTCCACCAACACAGAACATTGACTCTTAGGGGGTAAATGTGGGGCTGTCCCCACTCCTGAGCTTTTGAGAGGCTGAATATGCTCCTAACTTTGCACAAAGCCCAGCCCAAGGAACAAAGCCTGTGGACCACCACTGGGAAGTGGTATTAGTCCTCTCTGCAGCCTTCCCACTGTGGATGCATGCTCAATTCCCGGATAAATGCACCTTTTAAACTATATTAATGTAAAAGTTTTATTTGAAAGATGCCAGCTGTGGTCCTAGCCCAGGTTTATTCATGTGGGACATTTACTGGGTCAACTTAATACTTGACTACTGCTTATTATCCCATCAGTCTTCAGGGACAACCCATGATCTAATTGCCCAGCATTTATGTTGCCCTGGCAACTATAAATACAGAGTAATAATCCTTAAAGGGGCAGTGTAGAATTTCATGCCCCTGCAGTGAACTACACTTCATTTCCCAGAGCACCCTGTGTTTTTTAATTCAGTGAATAAAAATGTGTAATGAATAATTAATTATGTGCTTGGAGGCACAATAGCTGCCTACTTTTGAATATTCATCAGTGACATTATTAATTCACTAGAAATCCCAAGGAGCAGTGGGAT
This sequence comes from Molothrus ater, assembly GCF_012460135.2. NCBI lineage: Eukaryota > Metazoa > Chordata > Aves > Passeriformes > Icteridae > Molothrus > Molothrus ater. The sequence continues at coordinate 48,758,814 of NC_050483.2, forward strand.
AGGCTTTTAGCCTAGCTGGAGGACTTACAGATAATACTCTGCAACATGAACAAACTTTTTCAAGCAGACTTTTCTTTCTCAGAGTTTTTTAGATTTAATTTACATCTTAATAAAATAATAATAAAAAGTACTGTACTGGATGTAACCAAGCAGCAGTGAGTAATAGCTGAGTGCAGTAAGAAATCCAGAAACCCCCCTCCCACCCTGATCCATTGCCATGCCTGACCTCTGCTTTAGGTCCTGGTGTGCACCAAGGCAGAGAAGACAAACCTTGGGAGCATTGTGAGTGAGACTGAAGAGAGCAAGCAGATGGCCAATCATAATTTCTAATAATGTGTCAGGTTCTCTGATGAAAAACCATCTTATTTGCTTGTCAAGAAAGTAAACATTGAAAAACCTGCCCACAGAAAATAACTTGTTTTCAGCCTACAAAGAGGATTTTTCTACTGTTGAATAAACCTGCAAGTCTTTTCTTGAGACAGGAGTGAAACTTTTCACGTCATCATGTTAGTTTAATGATGTTATTCCATTTAAAGCAGTGATTTATGCCAGGTGAAAAGTGATACTGAAGTGCAGAGACAAACCAATTTTTAAAATTTTTTTTTAGCAGAGAAGAAATGGATTAATTAGAAAGAAATCTAAGGTCTTTCTGTGAATTTTCCTCCTTTCCCCATCTGATTTGCAATGCCAATGCAGTTGCAATGCAGTCTCTTTTCACTGCTTGCACCTAAGGCCAGATTCTGTGCTGACACAATTTCTTTGACTTGAGAGGGAATTTGATCTTCAGCGCTTTGGGCCAAACCTTGCAGAACCCTCTTCTCACAAATAGCCCACCTTAGGGTCTTGCTGGGAATTTTTCTTCTGAGGAATTTTCAGACGAATATGTTGTTTCTACAAAGATCAAAATTCATGGTTATAGTCACCCAAACTCCTGTAAAGCAATGTACTATCAGAACAAAATGTAGTTTAATTCTTCAGCCAGTCCAACAAACCTAGAACATCTGTAAAAAAATCTTTATTTTCCTCTAGGGCTTGTTACTCAATGGTAATTCCTATTGGAATATTTACAGGTCTGATTCTTCATTCCTAAAGTAATAAAACTTCTAAATCCTTCAAAAAACAATTGGATTGCTAAATCTCAGACACATTTTTAAAAATGAGACCTGTAATCCACTGAGGATCTTAATGGAAAGAAATCATTATACCTAATTAAATTGAAAGTAGCAGGAAAATGGAGTTTACTTGGAGCAAATGCTTGTAATAATTTATACCTGTACTGAGACAGAATCTTCGAATCTTCTCTATACAGGAGTGAAACCCAACATTTATTTGGTTTTGGAATCTCATTCTTCCTTTGCTTGACTTTGTCTTTGACCTTCTCTTGGCATGAGAAGAGCTGTGCCTGCTCTGCTGCCCTGACCTTTGCTGATTCCCCATCTCTGTGTCCTTTATCCCCTCCAGCACCAGCACCCAGAGGGGTGCACCCACGTTTGATCAGTTTTGATTCTGTGCTGCAGAACTTGTTAACCACAGAGTGATGGAAAACAGCAATTGCATACATCAGCTAATGCAATAGAAAACTGACCAGCAATTCACTTTTTTTTTAACCAGAAAGCCTATTTGGCAACTATGGATATCTGAAATATTTGGGTTTATTTCCTGTACAATCATGGTGTATACACCTTTAACAACAGAGCTGATACATCCAGCTTGGTCACAGGTTAAACAACAGTCATTTTGCTCAGCAATTCAAACTTTCATTACAATTTGTAATGCAGCAGAACACTTGGGCTATGTAGTCATTTATTGCAGTGATTTGCATTAAAGAGTGTCATTGTATTACCTCTTAGCTTTGGTTGAGATTAGAAGTAATATCTACATTTATCTTTCACTCCTAGGAGTATAAAATTGTGCTAATAATAACAATAATAAAGCTAGTTCCTAAAAGCAAGTGAACTCTACACAGCTTTTTTCCCCCCTTTTTTTTCTCTTTTTTATCTGCTCAAGTAGGGGAGTAGAAGAATCATGAATAATAAATATGGAGATAAGAGAACTGAAACTGGGAAATCAATTTACTGCAAAATATTTGCATATTTTATTAAAAGAAACTGTGCATAAACCCCACAACAGGGTGGAATGATTTATATTTTGATTTGATTTGTATACGTTATACCTCTGGGAGAACTAATGCAACTTAGTCATCCCTGCAGGACTTTTTTTGGGTTGGGTTTTGTTGTTGTTGATGTTGTTGTTTTGTTATGAATATCTTAGACAAGGGAGCAGTAGGTTCCCAATGGAAATTTTAAGTCAGTTTGATGCTATGTGATATTTTTGGAGTAACACAGTGCAAGTGTCCAGGACTGTTCTAAGCAAACACCCAAGTGCTCTGGGGGTCTGCCTGTATCCAAACTAACTCAGAACTGTGGTTCTGGAGTTCTGTTCAGTTCAGTTCTGTCAGAACTGAATGTTTTCAGTTTGAGTTTTGTTAAAAAGCTACATCAATGCAGGCAGGCAGTGCTCACTGTCCTGCTATTAGAAATGCAAACCATGAACATAAGGGAGAGTGCTCACTCTCCTCTACACATTAGAAAATATATCCTGTACATACATTAGAAAAATCCTGTCTAACATCACCTTCTGAGCACCTGTGCCAAGTGTCCTGTAAGAGTGTGCTGGGTGAAAAGGAAGCCATGGGTACCAGAGCAGCTGTGCAGCTCGGGGTGCTGTGGGGGACAGGTGTCCTATCGACGGCTTCGGGACCTCAAGTTGGCAAGCTCACAACTCATGAACAGTTATAGCCTTTTTTACAACAAGATAATTTCCTAACAATTTTGTTAGCGTTCACAAAAGGGAATTGTGAAATTCAGGCTGCTTTTTGTGATGGTTTTGGCTGGGGTAGAGTTAATTTTCTTCACAGATTATGGCATGGGGCTGTGCTATGGATTTGTGCTGGAAACTGTTGATAATATGGGGATGTTTTAGTTCTCACTGAGCAGAGCTTGCACAGGGCCAAGGACTTTTCTCCCTGTTATCCTCCCAGCAAGTGGGCTAGGGGTGCACAAGGATTTGGGAGGGGACACAGCTGGGATGGCTGACCCAAACTTACCAAAAGAATGCCCCACACCAAATGATGCCATGCTCAGTAACAAAACTATAGGGAAGGTTGGCTGGGGGCTACTGTTGAGGGTCTGTCTGGGCATCAGCCTGTTGGTGATGACCAATTGTTTTCATTTGCATCAGTTGTCTTTCTTGGGTTTTATTTCTCTCTGTCTTATTTTCCTTCTCATTACTATTATTTTATTATTCATGATATCATTATTTTATTATATCGTATAATTAATTTTTATTATTATGGTTAATATTGTTGTTATTGCTATTATAATTATTTATTTCTGCTCTTTAATTGCTCTTATTTCAATCCCTGAGTGTTCTCACTTTTCCTCCCAGCAGGATGAGGGTAGGTGAGTGTGTGATGCTTTTTTTGCCAGTTGGGGTTAAACCACAACACTTTTCTAGCTATAAAATATTGCCAAAATTATTCTACATATCATGTACATGCTTCATACACAGTAGTGCTCATCTGGTTATTTGGATCTTGAGGTCTTAAACTTTTGGTATTAGATAACAGAAAACTTTCCCACTAAACATGGAAATCCTGTTACAGCTGTGTTTCCAATAACAATGCTGTTAACACAACACATTCAGGGGTTGAAATTTGACCCAGGGAGTAGCAAAGAATAGGCATGGCTGCTCTTCCACCCCATTTTCTGCCCAGGGAAAACACCTGTATACTGTCTTGGGAATGCCACATCCTGGCATAAACTGATGTATTTTATGTGGACATTTTAGCATTTGATAAAGGAGACAGAAAAGTCTCACCATGCTGAATTTTGCCACAAGGCAAATTTTTCCATTACTCATTGAGATCCATACCTGTATGTACATATGTGGATGTATTGTTTTCTAGACATGTCTCACATTTAGAAATGTTAAATGCAGCTTAAACACACATGACCAAATTCCATTGCTGTCTGTGAAGTCAGGGAGTTCACATCAGGAAATCAGTAGTAATACTTCAAGTACAGCTGGAGGCCTTCTCATGTTTCAGTACTGCCAGTGACAATATTCCTAGCAGCTTCCAGGGGGTCAGAATTGAGACCAGTGAGGAAATGAAAAAAATTCTAGGCTAATTTTTACTCTTATTGCTGAGGATTTGCTTTTTATGGGGCTGCCTAAAGTTTATATATGTGCTCTTAGAAGTTTCTGAACTGTTTATTGGATGTTTCACTCTCAGAGATCAGAGCAGTTTCTATGTGCTTATTATACCTATGAAAAGTGGTGTATTCATTGTGAAATATCAAAAAATGCTTTGTCAGGCACCTCAGGGTGTGTGAGCAGTGAGATTCAGAAGAGCTCCATAACCAAACCTTGCCACATATCCAGCTTGTTCAGCTTACTTCAGCTGGCTCCTAAATGTGACTGGTATTGTCTGCAGGCTGTGAGGCACCTCTGCAAATGGGCATGGATGGTTTGGTGAGGGCCATGTCATAAGTGCCTAATGTAATTATCACCATCAGTGATTGCAAAATAAATCACATGTATATATGTGTGTACTAAAATATGTAATTCATAACTTTCCACATCCATGGTGCATTCTATAGGGACCCTATGTTTCTGCAGGACTTTTAAACGTTAATATATACTTTGTGGATTTATATATAATAAGTATATAATATATACTTTTTTTGACTTTTAATGGTTAATATATCCTTTTCCCTTACTTGGTAACAGGGTCTGTATTTTCAGCTCTTGATGTCTTTGCCTGCTTCATCCTGATGCCTTGTATAAATTGCAGGGAAGTACCTAGAGCCCTGGGCAGTAGCAGGGGGCTGCTGAATGTGAGAAGCCACCTAACCTGGGAATTGAGAGTGTCAGAGATTCCCACAGCAGCATAACCCAGCCAGGGGAGCCCACACACTCATGGCAAAAAGCATCTGTCCTTTGGTGGGGGGACTCTCCTGTTATGTCCTATTGGATATGTAAGAGTGTTGTTCCTCCCTCTGATCAACTATTTCCAGAGAACTAATTGAGAGTTAGTATAGTTGATAGGATCTTTTAAGTAATTTTTCTTGAAACTGACCACTAATTTGCCATGTCATAAAGAGGAATGAGCCTACAAACACAAATTTGGAGAACACTTTAACTCAAACTGCCTGGCCAAATCAGATGATTATAAATCCTGCAATGCCATGACCCCAAAGCTGGGATTCACTAACAGAACTTAGCACATCAACAAAATAATTAAATAAATGTAGCCTTATCAGCCCTTGCCTGTGACTTCTAGTACTTCCTACTCAGGCATTTGAGGAAGTCTTATGAGTTCCTTAAATTACATTAGAATTTATACATCTATTTTGAAAGGAAGTAGCAGTGAAAGTCAGTAGGACTTACAAGTAAAGTACTGAACACGTTTTTATTCTGGGTTGATTCATTTAAGAGCCTCTGAAGGTGGGAAGGCAAAATTCCTTAATCCTGTTACCTCTGTTTTCAATGTAATACAGGAAAGAAAGCAGCATAGAAGAGAATCCACAACTTTAAATTAAGTAGGATCCATGTCTACATAGACAAGATTTCCTTTACATTCTTAGCTGTATGAATGGAAGAAATTAGGTTTGGATACTAAGGATCAGTTGAGTTTAAATTTTTTTCCTATTGGACAAAAGTTTGATGGGACTATGGATATTTGGAGCACTCTTACAGCCTTAACATGGGAATGGTGGCTTCAGTCCTCACTACCCACAGATATTTAATGCAAAATTGCTTTTCCTTTGTGCCTGTGCAGCTACTCTCTCCTGCAGAGAGTGTCAGGCCCTGCTCTGCTGGTTAAAGAACATTTTGCTGCCTCTGCTATTTGCTCCTTTCAGCAGCTATTGTGGACTGAACTCTCAGCTCTTTTCACAGAGAAGTCGTGCTGCCAGAGTACGTGGTTCCCAGGGTGGCATGGAGGTTTCTTTCTTATGGCCTGAGTTTGGCTAACATGCCCTTATTCCAGTAACAGTTATTTTTGATGCATCCAGCAAAATGTAGAATGTGAGTAACATGAGAAATCATAGTGAAATTGAGAGAAATTAGAGTCAGGAAACTGATCCTGAAAAATCAGCTCTGAAAAATTAGTTCTGTTGCCAAAAAAGATTTTGAACCCAATAACTGTACCCATGAACACTTTAATCTACCCCAAAGACCAACAATTTTGGGTATATGGGGTCTGAATTTGAGCTTTAAGAATGAAGTTAGGAAAGTGGCAACAGCAGCTTGAAAATATTCTAACATACAGAATTTGTTCTTGAAATCACAGAAATAAGTTACATATATTTACTTCTGATTTGTTGCCTTGCAGCAGCACGTCCATTTTCTGCTATTAATGACTTGATGGTTGGAGAACTTACTCTCAGTTGCAGTGCAGCTTTTGATTTCACAAAACTCCTCCAAATGCCTCCAGCTAATTGTGTTTTCAATAATAAATTGTTGAAGAAATCTTGGCTTAGCTGAATTTACTTCAATATGATTTAATTAATGTGTTTATAAAACAGTATCCTGAGCAGCTTGGACTACTGGATTGCTTGTGTTATTTGCGGGCCTCTACAGAGAGCAGTGACCCAGAATTTACAGCCTCCTTTCACACCCTCTATTACATTGCAATGCCATCATTTAAAATAATGGCATCCTCTTGCCTTCATACAAAATAATTTTTGCAGCTGTGGAGACTCTGACTAATAGGGACTTTTTTATAATGTAGAAGGCAGAGCTGAACATCAGTGACGTGTTTGCAAGCTTGACTGATGTACAGAGACCAGACTCTATTACAGATAGGTGAATTACAAAGCTCCAGAGCCAGCTCCCCTTTTCCAGTTACAAGAATTTTGAGGGCATTTGTACCAATATTACTTATTCATTCTATTCACATGTTCTGCTTTGACTCATGTTTAGACTCCTGGAATTTATCCACTCTCCCTTTTATTAATGGAAAACCTGATGCCATCACAGACAATTTCTTCTGCCTTTCCCAACCTACTTACCCAGCCCTTCCACACCAAGTAATTCTGGTAAGATCTAAAATAGCAATTCAGTTTTTATGAACAGTGGTGTTTGGCCTGTAATTCTCCACCAGAGCTGCAAGGCACAGAGATGTCATAACATGGAATTCACAGATTAGCATTACCCGATAATGGATGTGATCTGCTGGACAATGTGACATCACACTTTAGAGGCAGCAAATTTGCTTGCTAGGAGTAAAAAAGTCTTTGGTCTGGGGCATAGAGCTGTTATTTATAGCTTATTTTAAACAGGGAAACAGTGTTGTCAGTTTCCTGAACTACCAAGAGTTGCAGAAATCTCAGCAAAACAGTTTTTCTAAGACTACATAGATGTTAGATATTAAACAAACATCTGTTTTGAATAGAAGGTATTTCACTCCCCTCTACACCTCCTTTTTAACATACCAGAGAATGCCTGGAAAGAACTGTCACAGCTATAGTTTTATTTAGTTCTCCGAACACTGCTGTCCATGGTGTCAAAACCACAACAAAAATAACCCTTGGAAAGGTTAATAGTGGCCTTTCCAGTGTCATATTCTGCACTTTATACATTGCAGTAATTATTATCATTATAGCTGTAAGGATGTCTAGTTATCTTTCTTAATCACATACTATAAAAAGTCCTTCTGAACACATATCTATTATTTAATCAAAATTTCACAGTTATTGGCATTTATGCTCTGGAAGGGCTGTGTTTATTTTCTGTTTGCAAAGAGGAACAGTGCCTCCCAGAAGAAAGGGAGACCTCCATCCATGCCCACTTTAATCACTGTCATATCATGTGACAATCTGTACTATTAATATCAGAGACTGCTAATACATGTTATTATGTCCTGTTGTCTTGTACTTTTTGCACCCTAGGAAAGCACTTTCATTAACAGACTAAAAAAAAATAGTGTGAGAACTGAACTGTCTTCCCAAGGCAGAGCCAAGTACAAAGTTCTCTTGCCTGCAGAGATGGTTTCAGGAGTGCCTGACAGGGCAGGGTCAGCCATACACCTCAGATAACATTTATTCTCCCACCACAGCATTTTATATTGATGTGAGTGCCCTTTGTACTAGAGCACTGAACCAGTTCTCCAGTCTTGTGTCAGGGCCAACACCAAGTGTGTTCAGAGAACTCAGATGCTGCTGGTGCCTCTGTACTTCTCTGTTAGATCACTCCCAGTGATGGCCTTTTGCAAGACCATCCACAGTGTGGCCTGTACAAAAAAGATCTGGAAAGCCACCATTCTCCTACATCATTCATTCTACCACAAACTTCATCTCAGATTTCAGAACACTGTGCCCTGTTACACTGTGCATTAATGGGGCATGGCTTCACAAGATGTTCCCCTACAGGAGCTTCCTGGTCCTCAGCCTGATTGCATGGGTCACCATGAATACTCCTTGCTCTCCTTTGTCTCTCTCCATGATCTTGGCACTCATGCAGCCATGATAGATGTGTGTGCATGAGGCTTCTGTCTTCTGCAATGTCTCTTGAGATATTTTGACATCCTCTCAATGTTCCTTGGGACATGTTGACATCCTTCTCCCTCTCACTATATAACACTGACATCCACAGGCCAGACAAATTGCCAGCAGAGCTTGCCTCCTGATGAATCCTGTGTCCAGCATTATCTCAGTAACTACAGTGCCCACAAGGAGTTGCATTCTCAACTCCCTTCCTGTGTCTTTTGAATGCTCTCAGTTCAAGGTCTTTTTGTGACACTTAGAAGATCAGCTTGGCCTGATCTTCAGTAGAAAATGTCATGGTACCCATCATACAAGACTGAGAAGCAGAGTCTTTCTAGATGGAATGCCTTCAGGCTCTCAGCTCATGGTCCCTGCAATGGAAATGGTGCAAGTGACAACACTTGCATGAACCTCAGCTCAAGGATCAACGTGTCCTTGAGTTACAAGTCCACAGACCTGGGGTCATGGCTCATGAGGTGAGACCTCATGGTGTTAGGTGCTGTAAAAACACCAAAGAAAGACATCTTTAATCTGCACAAGGAGGAAACACGTACAGAGGGTCCTGGAAGGGGTGTTCTTATGGGTTTTAGAGGTCCTATGAATAGCACTAATATAGATATCACACTATATCCTCCCACCCCCCAAGATGACCCATCCCACATCCCACTACTTTCCTGCTGCTTTCCTGTTGTCACTTGCAAGCAGCAAGGGAGAGAGGTTGCTGTCAGAGAGTGGACTCTGAAGTCTACTCCACACTTCCTCAAAGTGTGGAAGAACCACTGCCTTGCAACAAAACTGGAGAATGAGGAATCTGACCATTGACAGTTATTTGCATCCCTTCAGACCCAGCTCTGACACACATCACAAAGTCATTACTTACTAAGCACACTGAGAAACCTCCTGCCTGTTCATGTGAAAATGTACCTGGGAGTTCCTCTAGGATACTTCCTTGTCCTAGCTGCTTGAAGGGACCAGAAAGGACATGTTCTTGTCTGGCCACCAAGGCAACTTAGACACCATGGCCAGGCTGTTAAATGGATCCATGGATCCTGGGACTCATGTCCAGAGCCCTGCCCTGCCAGGGTTCCATGGGTGAGATAAGGCTGCCTGCCTGGGCAGGGGGCTCAACACAGCCAGCTGAAGGACACCTTTCCACTGGCTTTGGATACAGGCTGTTGGGAACCATGCTTAGGACAGTGCTGGCATGTGAGCTACACTATCCAACTCCTGGACACGAGAGGCTTGGAATACTCACAGAAGGATGCTGTGCACAGCCTAGGGGATTGCTAGAAGGGGACAAGAGACACACTGGTTCAGCCATTCTTTATAAGCACTTTCTTCCAAGAGACTGGCAGAGTTTTTAAGCAGAATCTGATGAGAAACACATCTTCATTCAGCATGTCCCATGGTAAACATTAGTCATTATTAACAGCAAACAATTGACAGGCTTGCTTTATTCCTTAGCCTTTAATCTGAACAATCTCAATTAAGGCCTCAATTATTAAAGTGAACTTGCACATTTGTGCCTATGGTAGAATATGTTGACTTAGTCACAATACATGTTTGTCTGTCAGCAATAGCACAAAATTCCTGATTTTCTGATTCAGTTGTGTATAGTTTATTTGCAAACAACCAAAGTCAAGAATTACTTTGACTAGGGGAGATTTTATCATTTATTAGGACTCACAGAAATGCATATGCTTGCCAGCCAATTTAGTGTGTTTAAAAAAAACTCAACCAACAGCAAAGAAATATACTTTCTAATGGAAAACCCAATATCAGTGTATGTGACACATTAGTGCTGATATCAATTCCATTCTGCTTAATATATCTCACCATGTGATTATTCTTAATTTGAAAATAGCCATCCAGTACATTTTTCTATCATGAAAGTTCACTTGCACCTTGTAGATATGCTAATAAATTTAACACAGAGGTGCAGCCATTGATTATTCAACAACAAGATGAGCATAGCTGCTGTAAAATATATTTTAAAGGTAATCTCTAATAGCCATTTCATAGCAGCCAGGCTTTGCACTAATATGCTTGTCTAATGCCCCATTTGGATTCTGATATCACAAATTAGTGATAAATCAAGGGTGGAAATTTATATTTTATAATCCTAAAGCATCAAAATAAAGTGTGACTTCAGCTGTGTGAATGACTACAAATGACTAGTGGTGGTTACAGGAAACACTTGTGCAGATATCTCAGGAGAGGGTCTGTCTTTCACCATAAATCTTTAGCAGAAGTGCCCAGTTTTATAGGAGTTGGTAATTTGAGCACTGTTTTTCTCAAGCCAAGACAAAAATATGCTTAAAACTAGTTCACCTTAATGGGCTAAAGTCAGTTCTGAGCAAGGCTGGCAGAGTGCTGAAATCTTCCTGGAGGCACCCAGACACTGATGCACTCAGAGAGCTTTGCCTCTGCTGTGAGCTGGGGACACGGCATGGGAGTTTGACATCTGCACCTAAAACAGCTTTTTCTTGACAGCAGGGCACTTCATTCTCTGACAGAGAAGGTAATGTTATATCAGGAGGCTTCATGGAAGACATTTTGTTGATATATATTGAGTACTAGTTATTTTATGGTAGCCAGTACAGCTGTGGAGCCTGGGATTTTTGAACCTGTTGATGTTGCTGTCCCTTGCCATGTGGAAAGTTTTAGGGGTAGGGGAGAGGTTCCTACTCATCAGCACAGACAGATACTTGGAACACAGATTGAAAAAAGAGATGCAGAAATTTAAAAAAAAAAAAAAAAGAAAAGAAAAAAAAAGGAAGATTAAAGTCCATTCTGTACGACATGCCCCAGAAAATGAGAGCTGTTCATACTTCATCCAGAAATTGTGTTTGGAACTTGGACATTCCTTCACATGTTTATTATAGCATTCAAATATAATCACAATCATGTTTGCCAAGTAACTCAAGAATGAAAACATGAAACTTTCCTGCTGCACTTGACCTCTTTCAAGGTTTTCCTGGACAAACACTCAAGTTCCAGTGTACTTTTCCAAAGTCAGTCTGTTACTAACAGCTATTGAGTTCTACAGGAAAAAAAAGCCAGGAGGGACAGGGTATAGTAAGGGTATAGCTGTGCAACACCAGCTCCTCATTCTGCTCCTCTGCCTCTCATCCTGGCATTCCCCTATTTTCACCACAAAACTGCTGGGAAAAGCAGAGTTTTGGAATGAGGGATCAAATGGGAATATGTCTGAAAAGAAATCACTAATTCCTTGGATCTGCTCACTTATAGTTTAGATGGAATGTACTTCTAAAAGCTGAGCTGCCTGTGTGAATTAGTGGCTGAAGAGAGATTTGATGGAGAGGTGGCTTATTACAAATGACAGTTGGATATTCCTGACACTTACTAGCCCACATTATGCTGTGGCAAAGGGAATGGTGTAAATGCCCTGGTTAAAGGAGAGTTTAATGCATTAGTGATCAGAATCAACACAACAACACCAGTGCAAATGATCTGTGACTCAGAATAACCAAGTTCTAAGAAACAACACCATGTCCAGAGAAGCTAGATGTGGTTCCTCTGATGTACATGTACAGCCAAGACACACATGTACTTCTAGCTTGTCTAAGATGCAAAATGAGATAATCAGAAACCAGTTTCAAATGGACACATGGCCTTTCTTTTTTTCTAGAAATAGGAATAACAAAGATGGAAAACAGCTTTTTTCCCCCCTCAGTTTCAATGATCTAGGAAGAAAGAGAGAAGACACTTGATATATCCATGCCATTGGTTTCCTCCATCGTTCCCTATCCAGGCTTGGCACAACAGAAAGCACTCATGCTCCTGATTGCTTTGTACACTTCTGTCAAACCTGCCTCTTTCCTCCTCTTCTCCCAGTGTTTCAAGCTATGCTTCCCAACTGTCAACATTTAAAATTCTTAGTGATGCAACCTGAGGTAACTATGGCAACTAATGTCATTGCCTAGGTGGTGGTGATCATATAATGTGCATTGCCATTGAAATTTGAAATTATTTTCCATAGACTTATGAAGGCCATGCACAGGTTGCACTCTACCTCGTTCCATCCCCTCAAAAAACCCACCACCCAGCAGGAATTAAAGAAGTCATTACAGTCTTTTAGAACAGAGATTTGTACCTCATTAATGCATGAAATTAAATTTTTTCCTCTGAAAAAGGCAGTATTGTAGATATTTGTTTAGTGTGATCAATATACTTCTGAGCAGCATAATTTTTTTCTGTCTGATGTGACCACAAACTACAGCAACTTTCAGGCATATTTACTTTTGAAAGCAAATGATCCTCTACTCACATAAAAATAAAGTTTTGTTCTCTACATTAATCAGCAGGAGAGATAACAAATTTGAACGATGTCACTCAGGTTTTCCTGAGAAAAACATCCTAATAAACTGCTGGCAACTTTTAGAGTGACAAGTCAAAGTCAGCATTTTTCATGATGATTTCTGTCTTGCAACTCAGTTACCAAAGTGTGCAGATACCCTTGTGATGGGCACAGCATTTAAAGGTGGATACACAGGGATCAAAATAATTATGCTTCTTAAACTTCAATCCAATACATAATCTCATAAATCCATGCATTTCAATAAAGAACATTCTAGGAGCAGCTTTCTCTCACAGACACAGTAAGTAAAACAGAAGTAAAAGCACAGTGGCCTTTTTCTTTTTCCTAAGGGGACTTCTTTCTGGCTCACATCTCAGTAACAACAAAAATTCTGCAACTGCTGTTTGATAAAGGAAAGCAGATCTGAACCAGCCAACTTTTCAAGCCCTGGGTTGGCTCTGCTATCTGAGCAGAAACAAACCTAGTTGCAAATTAGGATACAGCACCAGAAGGGACCCTTCAGGTCATCCACAGGCCCCCAGTTACAAGCAGTGAAGCTGTATAATCCTGTTCTTGTATGTATCAAGCTTCATTAGAAAACTAATTGCCTGGAGGTTTTGTACATGATTCTTATACTGGAAAGTTATTCTAGAGCTGGCAGCTAGAAGTCACTATAAGCAACTTCTTTCATATTCTTTACATATCCATTTGGGTATTTTAATCACTGCCAGTTGTAAATGTAGCTTTTTCTTGATGTAGTGGAGAGGGTGGCCTTATATACAAAGCCAGAATGCGACATTTCTCTTACATCCATTGCTGTTGTTATTTTCAGTCTTTTTCTCTCAACATCTGGTTTATATGGAAGCTAAAATATGGGAATGGTTATAACAGAAACTCAGCCATTAATAGGAAGAGATAACTGCAATGGCTGGTGAAAGAAACAGGTTCAAGGATTTTGTGTCACTCTGTGTAATTATCTGATTTCTCCATAGCTGGAAACTGATTCCATTTTAATGTACAGGTTATTATAGAATATCCTGCAAAATTTTTCTGGTTGCTGGAAATAAAGCAAACTCTCTTTGTAGGGCTTTGATGTCATTGTTCTCCCATAGATCTGTCTCATTTGCAAATAGCTTGCAGTACAATAAAGGCTCTTACAGGCTTAATCAAGTCTTTGGCTGCAGTTATGTGAATAGGTGCAAGTTTCAATGCTAGGAAGAAGTTCTTTCACCAAGAAAAGTTTTCAGACCTTTGTGGAAGGTGATGTGACTATGAATTTGTCCTTTATTTATTTTATTCCCTAGTTAGACACTTATGGTTATGAGCATTCTTCTGCTACCAGAGATTTTGTTTAGAGCTAAAGACACTGTATTCACAGATTAGAAATTGATATTTAATGTATCTTGCAGTTTGATCTACTATTGTATCATTTGTGTGGTGTGACTTCTGCTTATTTGTGTCTCTGCTCTGGTACTGGATGCCAAAATTCTAAATTACTGCTATATTCTAAATGTTTTTTGCAGGCTGTCTTGCCTAGCTTAAGACAGCAACTATCAAAAATCATATGAGAGTTTAGTACAAGATTAGTGATCAGAGGGTTTCATCCACAAGAGTGGATAGCTAAACATCCACCCCATACCTAAGAAGCTTTTGAAGTTCAGCACTGCTACCTCCATAATAATTTGCCTCTCCTTTTACTGAAGAAAAATAAGCTCTGAAAGTCTCAGTTTATGGGCTTTTTTTCCCTTTCCCTTTCTGCCTTTTCAGTCCCAAAGTCCAAGATGATGTATCAAACATTCCTTGAGGTAGCAAATGAGCTTAAATAGAAAGAGAATGTATATCCATTCATTTTGAGTGTGAGCTCTCCAGTTCTTTCATATTAGGTTTCCATAATGCCTGCAGACAATAAACACAATTGCAGGAGTCTGTGTAGTATCAAAGTGAGAGGCAAAGTTATTTACAGCATGTCAAGGTCTTTCTGTGACAGTGAAAGAACACTTCGATAATAATAATATAGCACTTAGAAGTAATGATGTACTTATAAGTATAGATGAAGCACCTTTAATTTATTTGATAAAGTGAGAACTGAAGAGGGCAGTTTCATAGAAGCATACACCTCTGGTCCTCACTTGCACTGAGTGTTTACACTAGAGTGTGTGAGCCCCTGCTAAAGCTTTTACATTAACAAAAGAACTGTATAAATTCAGAAAATACGGAGATGGATTTTTTTCCAAATAGGGAAAACCTGCTCATGGGCAAATACAATATGAATGTTATTTGTGGATGAAGTTTCTAGCATCCAAAGGTCAACTTTCACCTTCTGGTACAAAGGGTGAATCTTGTCTTAGAGAAATGTCTCATCATTTTCTCTTCTTTAAGAGACAACCAGGATATCATGAAATCACATACAGAATAGACTCATAGAATCTTTTAGATTGGAAAAGAACTTTTTAGGACCATCAAATGTAACCATTAACACAGCACTGCCAAGTCCAACACTAAACCATGTCTCCAAGCACCATGCCCCTGAGACCCATGCATCTTTCAAATACCTCTAGGGATGGTGATTCCACCATCTCCCTGGCCAGTCTGCTCTAATGCTTGACAACCCTTTCAGTGAAGAATTTTTTCTTAATATGCAATTTAAACCTCCCCTGGTGCAATCTGAGGCCATTTCCTCTTGTCCTATTGCTTGTTACTTGGGGATGAGACCAAGGCTCATCTGGCTACAGCCTGCTTTCAGGTGGTTGAGGACAGAGATAAGGTCCCCCCTGGGCCTCCTTTTCTCCAGGAGAAACACCCCCAGCTCCCTCAGCTGCTCCTCACAAGGAACTCCAGACCCTTCACCAGCTCCACTGCCCTTCTCCGAACACATTCCACGGCCCAGGGTGGACAGTAGAATGTGCCCAGAGGTTCAAGGTGTGGCCTCACCAGTACTGAGTACAGGGGGACAATCCCTGTCCTGGTCCTGCTGGGCACACCATTGCTGACACAGGCCAGGGTGGAATTGGCCTGTTTGGCCACATGGACACACACTGGCTCACGTTCAGCTGCTGCTGACCAGCACCCCAGACTCCAACCACACTCAAATGCTTCATTAGATTGCTGTCATGCCAAATTCTATTTGGTTTTCATGACAAGGTGTTAGTAGCAGGGTGGCTTCTGTGCCAGACAAGATGGGCCTGCCATTGGTCAAGGCTGAGCCCCTCAGTGACACCGGTAGTGTCTCTGGGATAATTTAGTTAAAGAGAGGGAAAAAACAGCTGCACAGCTGCAGCAGAAGAGTGAGAATCTGTGGGAGAAACATGGACACAGGTCAGTGGAGAAGAAGAGGCGGGAGTTGCTCCAGGCACCAGAGCTGAGATTCCCCTGCAGCCCATGGTGAGACAGCTGCAGCCCATGGATGTCCATAGGATGCTGAGATCCACCTGCAGCCTATGCAAGACCCCACACCAGAGCAGGTGGATGTCTAGAGAAGGCTGTGACCCCATGGGAAGCCACACTGGAGCAGGCTCCTGGCAGGACCTGCAGACCCATGGAGAGAGGAGCCCACTCTAGAGCAGGTTTGGTGCCTGGACTTGGGACCACGTGGGGAACCCGAGCTGGAGCAGCCTGAAGGACTGCATCCTGTGGAAGGGACCACAATGGAGCAGCCTGAAGGACTGCATCCTGTGGAAGGGAGCAGCCTGAAGGACTGCATCCTGTGGAAGGGACCACACTGGAGCAGCCTGAAGGACTGCATCCTGTGGAAGGGACCACACTGGAGCAGCCTGAAGGACTGCATCCTGTGGAAGGGACCACAATGGAGCAGCCTGAAGGACTGCATCCTGTGGAAGGGACCACAATGGAGCAGCCTGGGCCTGAAGGACTGCATCCTGTGGAAGGATCCGTGCCAGTTTGTGGAGGATTGTCTCCTATAGGAGGGCTCCCATGCTGGAGCAGGACTGTCCCATTTGAGGAAGGAACAGCACACAGAGCATGTGATGAACGGATCACAGCCCCCAGTCCTGGCTCCCCTGAGCCACTGGTGCAGAAGAAGTGGATTTGGGAGTGAAGTTAAGCACAGGAAGAAGGAAGGGGTGGTATTAAGTTGTTTTTAAGAATTGGTTTTCTCATTACCTTATCCAGATTTGATTGTTGATAAATTAGTCTGATTTCCCTGAGTCTGCTTTGCCTGTGACAGTAAGGGGTGAATGATCTCTCCCTGTTCTTATCTTGACCATCATAATTTCCTTATATTTTCTCTTCTCTATCCAACTGAAGAAGAAGCTTTCTAGCTGACAGAGTTGCTTTGGTGGGCATCTGGCATGCAGCCAGGGTCAATTCACCACAGAAACACACAAGGGCAGATGTGGTGGAAGGCACCTGTGGTGCAAGGCTCCTGTTAATAGAAACAGACCACGTGTATTTCCAGAGACAATGAAGATATATCCAAGAATAATGATATTGAAAGTGGGATGAGAGAGAATGAAACCCTCTGGTGAATTGAATGCCTTGTTGAGATCTGTAGAGGATGGGAATTGGCAAGGTCTGAGCTCTCAGCCATATGCTAAACCAGTTAATTTAGTCCTGGAGGCCCCTGTTTATAGTTCTTGGTGTCTCTGTCTAAGAATTGGCCATTGCAACAAAAATAATTGGAAAATAAATGCAATTGTTTGGCCATTCAACACAGAGGGCCAAATGGCTGGAAGGACCACAGGACATAAAAGTCTGAAATACTGAAATGTATTTTTATATAATATCCATTTTATACAAATAATAATCCATTTTATACAAAGATGCAGAATAGGGAAGGGTATTAATGTTACAGAATACTAGGTCAGCTTTAAATGCATTGTTTTACATTTAGGGAATAAAAAAAATAGCCTGAGCCTCTGACAGCCCAATTTAGAATTTAGAGTTGCAGATATCAAATGCTTCCTAACAGCAGTGACCTCAGTGAAGTAAAATCAAGATTGAAATACATTTCCAAAAAAGGGAAGCTTAACAAAAAATGCTATGAAGAGAAATGGCCTTCTGTGGGTCACTAATCCACAAAACTAAAGGATACATCTAATAAAGAATGATTTACTCAGGATGAACATTTAGCTCAGTTCCAACTTGTGCATTGTACAGTGTTTTTTCAAAGGGAGACCATTTAAAGATGCAACTTGTTTTTCCAGAGTGATTATTCCAAACCAATCTAATCTGCTGCATGTGAGTCAACCTCACAAAAGAGGCAAACTGCAGAGAAATCTGTAAATCACTTTTTTTATGCACCTAACTTATTCAGACCAAATCAAAGCATGCAATCTGCTGATAACTGTATTCCACTAGCTGCACTTCCTTAGAAGCCTAGTAATTTTCATGGTGTTTCTCTTTTCCTTACAAAAAAAAAAAAAAAAAAAAAAAAAGAAAAAGAAAGAAAAAGAAAAAAAGAAACATCTAAACATCTGATCCTAGTAGATGCAATGAAACCTTACAAAGAGAACTCAGGACACACCCCTCTATCTCTTTGTGTTTTCACATGTGCCAACCAAACTAAGAATTGAGTCTAAGCACAGCTTACAATAGTCTAAGTTTGGTGAAAGGTACATTTCTCCCTTACCTGAATAATTTTTGTATTTAATCCAAATTTATTCCCTTTACACTCATGCTACTAAAGTCATACTGATGTTTTCTTCCCCTTTCCCACAAATGCTACATCCTTCCCCACACATCCTCTCTGAACAAGGAGACAGGCATGTGTGTACTGTGCATGCTTCTATAGACAATTTCCTCAAGGCAAGCTAGGAAGTTTTTGGAAGACAGGTGCAATTAAAAATTCTCTCTTCTGGCTAACACTGCCCTGTGCAATGCCTGAGGATTTCAGTCCTCACCCCCAGTGAGCACAGGCCCAGCAGGACTCGGCATTATCTTGCCCATGGAATGAGGAGGTCGGCTGCTCAAAGGCAGGTGGAGGACAGGTCTCAGTGTGGCAGCACTAGGAAGGGCTGGATTGCCCAGCTCTCTGTGTGCCTCCAGCTATGGCCCAGCCCTCCTGCTCACACAGCCAGGGCTGCAGAGGAGCAGAGCTGATGGAAAATTCACAGCTGTTACTGTGCTCCCTCCTCCTGCCCCTGCCTCTCTCCCAGAACACCAAATATGCCTGTATGGGATGGTGGCTGAGCATCCCTCTGCCAGTACTACAGGGTATGGCCATGCCAACCCACACTTACTTTGGGACACTTGGGAAGGGTCATTTCCATGTTTTTTTCCCAATACAATTTAGGTTTGTTGCAGTGCACTGGACTGTGGGTTTCTCTGGACTGTTGGGGACAGATGAGTGTCTGGTTTCACAGAACAGGGTAAACTCCCTTCTTTGCCTCTCTCTGTGCCTCCTGATAAGGCCAGACCAACATAGCACTGTAATAGAAGGACTGAGAGAGACAGGGACAAAATCAGAATGCTGAAGGAGGCAGGATAAGAAGACTATTCCAAAACCAATAGTGACCTGCTGCTTTGTTTCACCATGTTTTCAAACTGATGGAGGGTTTTTCCCTATACCATGTGCTTGCTTGTTGTCTTTTGTTAATAACATATCCCTTCTTAACAGCCCCAGCATCTCAGATGTTCCTCCACCTTTTTTTTTTCCTGCTGTTAATTGGTGTGGAGAAAATGTATCCATTGCCCCATTCTTTCTGCTAAAGTTAAAGGCAACTGAAGAACCTAATCCTTAGTAGGTTCCTTAGTAAAAAATTTCACAAGTTGAACCATACTAAAATTATGAGTTCTAACCAATTTTTGTCTACTTCTAACCAATATTTCTAATTTTTTAAAATTAGAAATACTAAACATTATTCACACTTATTCTACAATTCTGTCTTGAATCCCTCTTTCACATCCTGCTTCTACATTTATTTCCTTCCTTTTCCAGCCCAATGTGTCCAGGATTTTTGTAGATACTTTAAATAACCCTTGAAATGCCACGTGTTAGTACCATTTTATTCCAAATTTTTTGATTGAGTCAACCAGGTCAGTACAGGTCATCACCCACATGTACAAGAACGTGCTGAGTCAGTGCCAGAAGGTTGCACCTCACAACATGACTCCATTGTTATTTTAATTTTCTCGTTCTACAAGTGCTCTCCCACAATTTCTCTCCCACTGCAAGAAGCTTTGCTACAAAATGAGCACAACTGACAGTGCCCAGGGCTGCCATAGAAAGGAAAAGAAAAGCTAGGGGAAATTGCTACAACCTCTCATGTCTGAGGCAACTTTATTATGCCACTTGACACAGCTTGAGGAAAAACTAGAGATTTCACAAAAAGCAACATTTAAAAATAACTTATTTTTTCAGTTAAATCTAAGTGTTTTAAAATCCTTAGCTCTGATAAGGTTTGTTTTTCTTCTGCCCTTTCTCAAAGGGAACACTGAACAATGGTAATGCTTTCTTCTAAGTCATGTACATTCCATGTGCTCTTGTACAGAAACACAAACCAGAAAATGACTTTGTCCAACTGTGTCTAAAATTGTCTGATTACACTGAAAACCATTCAGCTGCAGCAGTATAAAACACTTCTGAATGGGGAAATCTGAGGAACTAGAATAGGACTGGATATAATTCCAGAAGTTCCTTCCATCTGAGTAACTCAAGTGCAAGTGATGCCCTCCACAAATAACTCCTCTTGGTTTGACTTTCTGTGCCTTTGTCCCCGCTCCTTCCAAGCTGACAGGGGACTGCTCAGCCAAATGTCACCCAAACTGAACTTAATCATTCAAGCCTCTTCAAAAGAAATGCCATGAACAAGAACAACAATATTAAACCTGCAAATATAAGGACTGAACTCCAGGGATTGCCTAATCCTGAATCAGCAGGATTCTTCCCCACTTATTCCAAATAACCATCATCCAGAACACAGAACCATATTCTCTCCTGCTTCATCTCACACAAGGTCCACAAAAGCATGTACATATTTTAGTTGCTGTTGTGACTTATGCTGCTACTAATAATTAACTTTTTATCCTTCAGAATGTCATTGCATGCAGCTACAGTGTGCACAGATATCTGAGCAGGTAATTTGGAAACTTGAAGCCTACGACCTCAAGATCCAGAATGATCTAGAAAGCCCAATCAACACATACAGAAGAGCTGAGGATAGAAAACTCCAGGTCAGTACAGGGTCCCTTTCTAGAAGAAGAGACTCAGGACCTGCGGGTACCAAAGAAACCTGCTCACAAATGCATTTCCATTTATTTTCTAAAGAAAGTTGTTAAGTCCTTCTCCAAACATGCTGGAAGAGGATATGGTAACAAAATAGCCCAAGCAGTTCAAGACATTCTGCTGGTGGGATTGTAAGAATATCAGGTAGCATGAAACAAGCAGGCAGTTCCTGGGAATCAAGTTCACGTGGGATTGCGATACTCTGGATTTGCCAAGTCAAGGAATGGCCTCTGCCTACAGTGACCTAACTGGCTGGTGGAGATCAGTGCCAGGTAGGAAGGCACTCATTGATTGCAGAACCTAAAGAATGAACTCCCTGACTTTCCAATGTTAAAAATTTGAATTGGGCATTAACAGGGAATTTCCATGTATGACAAAGTTTTCTTTTTAGAACCAGAGCCAGGTTTGCTCTTTAGTTTAATTGTGATGCATGCATGAACTAAACTTTGCTTTAACAAAGCTTTTTTTGTGAGGATGTGATATTATAATTGCTCCCATTACATACTGTATAAATCATCTGATATGTCTATGGGTGTGTGTCATACAGCATATTCAAAATCCCCAAATTTTTATGGCATGCTGCAGCTTGAATAAACATAGATTTTTCATCTCTTTTTGCAATAGAACATTTTCAGAATATTTTTTGTGCAATATATTATTCCCTTTAAATAAGAAACCAAGACAGTTGTTGTTTGTTTATACAAGGCTTTACTATAGTGATGACCCTTTCTGACCCTTTGTGAAAGTTAAGCATTTACTAGCAACCAATACAGATGCTACCTAAAAATAAACATCTGCATACAGAGAATTTTAACCCTGGGTACACATTTGGGTAAAAAAAAAAAAAAAAAAAAGCAGTTTCAAGCGACACTTCATGACAGCCCAAGAGGAATCCACTACAGAGGAAAATGACAGATTTGTATTGCTGTAATGCTCCATTCATTGTACACAATAAATGGGTTATTCATCACAAATGGCAATGAGGTCATTTGCTTTATTTGAGAAGGTGGGAATTTTAGCATCAGAAAGACTTGAATTGTTGTTCCCAGCTCTGCTGCTGGCCTTGAGGGTGAATTGGGACAAGTCATCTTGCCCTGAGATACCTTTGTTTCACCATCTAAAGAGCTGTGAGATGGATACTGCTCCTTTGTAAAGCATTCAGAGATCTGATGTCCTAGGAGCCAGGTACTATTGCTAATATTGAAAGGATTTAAATTTGTGTATACAAGTGGTGCATGTGTTTAGCTGTAGGATTATTGTGGTCCTGTGTGCTAATTGGGTCATTGGGGAAGAGGCTTAGTCTGTCATTTCAAACTGCTTGGTTACCTGGAGAAACATGATGACTGACACTAGAAGCATGCACGTGCTGAGGCCTCCATATTTACATCAAAGAATTCTTGGGAACGTAATGTGCCCATGCCACATCATTAGGTTCAGTGTTTCTGAGAGGTGTTGCACTTTTTTAGTGAACACACAACACCAGTGTCTCTGCTAGCCCATGGGAATTCTTTGATAGATGGAAAAAATCCTCAACCTCAAGATAAAAAAAATCTCCCACATATCTGAAAATCCATATTGACAAAGAACTTGGGGTTTGTTTTTTCCATGCCTTGCATAAGAATTGAATGACTGCATCATTGGACAAAGGAAGGGCTGCTGATGTCATCTGATTGGGCATCTGCAGGGCCTTTGATATGGTTCCCCACATTCTTGCCTCTAACTTGCAGAGATACAGATTTGATGACGACTGTCAGAAGGCTGGAACATCTTGTCTGAAGAAAAGGCTGAGAGAGCTGGGGTCTTTAACGCCTGGTGAAGTGCTGTGGAGCACTTCTTGTGACCTTTCAAGGCTTAAAGAAGGCTTACAGGATTGATGGAGAGGGATTTTATACTACTGCCTGTAGGGCGCAAGGGACAACAGTTTTAAAATGAGAGTAAATTTAGACTGGATTTAAGGAAAAATTTTTACAATGAGGATGGTGAGACACTAAAACAGGCTGCCCAGAGGATCTGTGGATGTCCCATAGCTGGAAGTGTTCAAGATCAGATTGGATGGGACTTGGAGAAACATGAACTAGTGAAAGGTGTCCCAGCCCCTATCAGGGGGGTTGGACTAGGGGACCGTTGAAGGTTCCTTCCAGTCCAAAGCATTCAGTGACTCTTTACAAGGATTTCTCCTGGCAACAGAGACCACATGCTTAATGCTTGTCACTGTGTCTCCATAACCCAGCAAAGCCCCTCCTGCACACACATGACTAATTTACACGTGTTTGACTCCAGCTGCTTTCTCCCACCTCAGTGAGCCATCTCCCCAGCTGTATGTGATTGAAAAAATGAGCGTTTTCAACCCAAACCAGTTCACTGAGCTGCAGAAAGGGATAGATGGTGCAAACCCCAACACTTAGACTTTAGGAGGAGGGAAATGTGGGACTTTACCACTGGATGTCTGTGTCAAAATGTAAGATTATTAATAAGACTAAGAGTAAAAAGCCTCTTTTTATCTCCATGTGACCTATCCAGATCATGATGTAAGGGAAATGTTTTGGATGGGCCTGTAAAACTTTGGAAGAAAAAGTGCTTTGGAAAACATGTGTTTTTTTCTGAGTGTGTGGTATCACTTTCAACAAAGTTTTACACCTAAGCTAAGGTTTTCAATTTTTTTTCCTCTCATAGGACTCAGTGTTATGGGAAAGAAACCTACTAAAATTTAGTGTCACTTTGTTAAGTCACAGTTGTTCCTTGGTAATTCTGATAGAATATTAACTTGAAGATAGCTGAAACATTCTGCTGCTTTATATTATGTTTTGCTCTATTTTATTTTTAAATAATTTAAGGCAACTTAAATTATACAATACCTATATGAATATTTCTTTCCTACATCAAATTTTGTGTTGAAATAAACGTTTTACATTAACTTATTCTCCAAACCATTTAACTTCATTTAACTTCAATGTAAACAGAACACATCCAAAACAAAATATAAGCAAATAGTCAGACCATGTCATTGCCATCCAATAAGGCACATCTCCATCTGCAAATGACAGAATTTCAAACTGTACTATGCAGTAGTTAGACTTAATTATTCTTACAGTACGCTAAAACCAATAAACTATAAAATAAATTATGTTAACATTTTAACAATTGTATCATGTCAGGACAGAATATAGCACAACAGCTTTGAACTGTATAAATCGTATTATGCATTTCTACTTCTGGCATGTCCTAAAGTCATGCAAAAATATTCTTAAAATGAAACAAAATGTTACAGTAGTGTGAGCAGGTATGTTTCACAACTTTTGGAAACATAAATGAACTCAAAATACTTCTATAAAAAATAAGAACAAGTTAAAAACAAAGGAGAAGGAGAAGGAAAAGGAAGGCTTCAGCTAGGTCTGCAATTGATCCCATTTTTCTTCTGCACACGGTGGGGATGGGAAAAATAAGAGTGTGAGGTGTGCTTCCCAGGCTGCAGGGCAGCACAGAGGAGGTTGCCAGGAAGCCCCCCCTGTTTACTGTCAGGGGGTGCCAGCAGCACAGGGCCATCCTGCCCTTGGCCACCACGGGAGAGGAGCCACAGAACCCCCAGGGCCTGCTGGGCACTCGGATTTAAAGGTGTGAGCAGTGAGAAGGGATGAGAAGGGAGAATTTGGCTCTTAACTGGAATGTACCTCATCAAGATTTATGTTGACTGGGAGGTGTCTCAGGTAACTCATTTATGCCAGTGACAGTGAATGGTGATGACTGCTGTTTATTAATGTAAATTTGGCTTAACGGGGAGGCATTCAGCAGGTGCCAAGTAACTGCATGGTCAGTTGACTCTGTCAGGTCAAATTAGACTCAAATTATAGGTTTCATTAAAAAAAAAGTGTTTTCTGGTGCTAAGGCCAGCAAAAAAAAAAAAAAAACCCTTAAAAAAAACCCTAAACATAGAAACAATAAGCTTAAAACAGCATTTGCAATAACAACATTGGCTTTGCTAAGACTAAGGCAATTTTGATTTACACTTGAAAAGGTCACCAGGATGCTGAGAATGCCCTTGCCACATAATACCACTGCACAAATGCATTTCCTACAATGCCTACAGATAATGTGATATCACAAGTTTCACTGCTGTTCCAGCTACCATGAATGGCTCCAGAAGGGACTGAAAGTCAGGCACCAGGCAAACAAATGACACTGTCTGGTCTCAGTTGTTTTAGATCAGATGCAAATGATGAAGACAGAGCAGTGGAGATGCTGCACAGTCTGAGCTCTCACAGCCTTCACCGGCAGGCAGCAGGAGTGGCCCATGCAACCATGGCCCACCTCAGCCCCTTGGCTTCCTTCCAGCCTGGCTTTACCCCAGGGCACATGCAAGAGCACAACAAGAAATGGCTCTTCTGGTTATGAAAACCAGGTTTGACCATGCCCCAGAGGCTGCAATTCTGCACCCACCTGGGTATTGCTTGGATACGAGAAGGACACTGTCTATCCTCAGATGATCACGTTTACTGCCAGGCACTTTCAAATCAACAAGGAGGCTATTTAATAGCTCAAATAAGTAGGTAGCTCAATTTTCCTTATAAGAGGTTTTATTTTTGGTAGCTGAAGAGTACTTAATATTTTGCAACAGCTTCATAGCAGACCCACTGTTAGGAAGACATCGAATTTTCCCACTAACTGGTTCAAATAAAGGGAATCTCTTCATGCTCATGTGAAATTGCTGACCCTTCCCAAACAATTCCAAGGCAGATGTGATGCAACAACCCAAAGCTGGCAGCAGCACTGTCATCACGGCTGGTGCTTCAGCAGCAAGGTAGGTACAGACAGAGCACAAGAGGGTCTCTGGCTTTAGTAACTCAGCAATTAGAATTGAAGTAGATTATAGCTGAGAGAGTCTCTTGTCAAGGGTATGAATGTTATCCTTGACCAGTATTGCAAACATGTAAGCTACTTCTGCTCATAGATGATAATCTAAAAAATGTGAAGCTAATTGAGTGCGTGTGAAAATTAGGACAGAGGAGAATTTAAGAGGAAGGAAAGGAAAGATGAAGGAACAGAGGGAGAAAATGAAACACAAAAAAGAGAAATACTTTTTAATTTATTAGTTCTGTGTAAGAAAATAAGCCTTTCCAGAATAGTTTTAACACTTATTTGCCATTGTATACTTCATCAAGGAGTAGAGGAACTTCAATTTAATCTCTTTCAGTATAAAGTGAAACACTTATTTATTAGTAAAGGTACCAGCATAAATAGCTGTTTTAAAGTAGTTCTAAAATCTGTGGACCATATTTTATGCTTACCTACCCTACATAGATTGAGTCCACCTGCTGAGATAAATTCTTCATGAAAAGATACTTGAAGGATAATAAATCCTCTTTCTTCTTCAGTGATACATTAGGTCTAAGATGACTATAATTTCTCTTTGTAAGGATTCTTGCTCAAAGAATTCCTTCTTCCAGAAGAGTATAAACAAAAGTGTAGGAAAAATTAGACCAAGGCAGGAAAAAAAGATGTAATCATAACAACATTGTGTATTTTTCTATTATTCCGATTGTTCTTGAGAGAGAGAGAGAGAATGAGAGAGCAAGAGAGAAGCAAACACAACTACTAGCTTCCAAAACTTACAGGAAATTAATAACAGCATCTGTGGGGTTTTTCTATAATAGTGAAATTTTCCCTGCTGTTCTGAAAATAAGAAGAGCATAAAGCAACACAACATCAGTTGGTGTAAATCATCACAGCTCCAATAAAAGGCTGTTCTTTTCCCAATAATTTTAATAGGGAAAAATATACTTACATTGATCCAGTGCTGGACAATATTTGGAATGTATGTGCAATACACATTTTTATTTTTAATATGATTTTTGCAGCATCAATCACTGGGATATTTAAGGGGCTCAGAAATCTTGTTTCCTTCCCTTTCTGACACAAATCTGGCAGAAATAGGGGAAAAACTAGTGATGGTGAAAAAAGGTAGAGAGCAAAGGGCTGGGCAAACAGAGAACTTAATGGGCATTGAGATTTGGGCAGGTATCTAGGGGACTGGGGTGAAGCTGAAGGTGCCACATGCTGCCTGGATACTGTCATGCTGTATACAGCAAGACCTCTGGCAAAACATGACAAGAAGGTGGACTAAACCCCTGGTGGGTCCTTCAAGCTCCCAGCTCAGGGCAGGATGATGTGCAGGAAAGCAGAGCCCTGCCTGACCCAGGTCTCCAGCAGGAAATGAGGCAAAGGGGGCACATCCAGGGCTCTCAGAGCAGTGCTTGCTGCCCCTCTGAGCCAGAGGAACTCCTCTTGCTGATGACTGCCAGGGCTCCTGCCAGAAAGAAAACATTACAGAGAAACAGATTTGGCACAAATATATCTGCAAGAACTAATTTTTCTACCAGCCGCACACAAATGACAGGGGAAGAAATAGCACTCTGTATCTCTGCCTCACTTCTCATCATTGGGATGTTTGCCACTTGTGGTAGTGGGGACATCCCCACCTCTGACATGCTGAGCTGCTTTATCCCTCTCTCCACTTACACAGCAGATGCTTCCACCCCCTGCCTTTGCACCTGGCTTTCCAACCTGTGGACTTATGAGAGGCTGTCTAGCACTGCCCCAGATTTTAATTTCCCCAGCCTTTTTCTGCCATTGAGATAAATCCAGACTGAAAGATGCAAAGAAAGAATGAGCAACCATTGCTAAAGGCTTGTTAGAAAAATCATAGCTAGAAAGGCCATAAATTCCATATTTACAATGCCAGCTATTCACAGCATGGCTCTATTGAATCACTGCACGTGTGCTTTTAAAGTCCACAGACTTCTGGAAGGACGCTCTTTGCATGAGTCACAGGTTTCAGTGTGAGCTGGTTGGTACCTCTTGTTCACTTGTTATTGTTTTCACAGTATAGTGGGGGGGAATTGCTGGAAATATCATCAGCAAACCTTCAATTGTCCACCTGACCTAAAGAAAGCAGAGGGTGTGTGCTTTTGGAGGGCTTTTTTTTTTTTTTTAATGCTGAGATAAGGGAGGGAGAGTTTGTCCAATTACAGCAGTTGGACAGGAACTTCATGCTAGGGATGAAGGCAGGATGGTGCTGCACTGGAGTGACTGTGGATGTGGATTTGCTGAGAAGTGAGATGGAAAATAAGGGGCCTTTTGTGGGAATGGAAGGAGCTTCAGAGGGAGGTGAGCCAAAGGAAAATTATCTTACCTTTCGGATTCCATAGCAGCTATTTGGGTGTGAGTGGATTATTTTCATGGGTAACAACTTTTGTGCAATGTCCCTGAATTGAAAGGTTTCTTAAGAAAAGGAGGAGAAAGAGGCTGATGTGCTCCTTCAAATAGCTGTTCTTGTCAGCATGCTGTATTTAAAAAAAATATTTGGATGCAAATTTTTGCATTCACAGGCACAAATGAATTTAACTGTACAATTTCTTCTTGACTCTTGCCTTGAATCCCTGCCCTATTTTATGACCTTTCTTTTACCAGTGGTATTGTTATTTTATTGCATATTCAAGATGTTTTCAAGAGGTTTTTTTTTTAAATCATCATTTTTCTGAAGTCATTGTATGAGTGATGGCTTTGTGTATGTGCGTGTAATTTCAACATACAAGAGCTACACTTGAGAAGCTGTTCTCTATCTGATAACATAAATCCAGGAAATTCTGAAGCACAGACAGGGAATAGGACTTGCTGGGCTTCACAGTGGCCCCAATATTACAAACAGCAGTGCACAGGAAAATTCTTCATTTGAAAACTGGTCTTCAGTGAGCTTTCATGAAGGTTAAGGAGCTTGCCTAAGTGGTTGCAGGATTGTGGTTACAACTTGGAAGGAGGGTGACCTGGCATAAGTCACAAAAGGCACTGCACCAAATGGTTCCCTCAGCCACTCCTCTAAGTGAATTCAATAGGATCTGAATCTGTGGCTTACAGCTTATAGTCAAGGAAATCAGTATTTCAAACATAATTGAGAAAGATGATTGTCAGCACAGCACAAAATTATTTTCTTCTCAGACTGCAGCTCCAAAAATTAAAGTAAAATAATCTCAATTTACTTACGGTAATAGATGGAGAGATTAAGAAGGTTTTATTTGATTTTTAAAGATTTCATTGTTTATTTGTCCAGGATAGCTTAAGTTATTTCAAATTTATTTAGGATTAGAAATAAATAGAAAATTTCTGTTAAGAAAGAAGAGGCAATAGAAAGTGTACAAGACCAGGGATTGTACTGAGCAGACTGACCTGTCACTGAAGGCGATGAATCAAGAGTGATAACGCTCCATGAGAGGAGGAAATGCTGAGCAGAGAGATAAAACCTGAAAATGGTGTCACAGGGTCAGGGTTATGCAACAAAATTAGAATCTTCTGTATGCCATAATAGCACAAATACGTAAATATTTCTCTATATTCAAGCAGTTGTAAACGCTCTGGAATTGTAACTTAAGTGCCCAGTAAAACCTTATTATACTATGATTGCCCAAATGAAAATTCTGGCAACACAGTGACAAAACAGTTCAAGTAAATCTCATTTGCATATATTAACCTTCTTCCCTAAGGCACAAAGCCTTGAGTTGGTCCCTCCATTTACACATCTGAGTTACAGAAAAAGCCTAATTGCCAAAGGCACCCTAAGTAACCAAGTGGAAACAGACACACACTTCTATAGAGTGGCTGAGATCTCAAGGGATAAATTACATTTGGGAGGGTTTCTCCCTGCCTTGACAACCCAGAGTGAGCCTGGTGTAGGCTCTAGTCTTATTTTAGGCTTCTCTGTAAAAGTTTCAAAAGTGGCTCAAAGTGCCTAATCCTCCCTGGAATCTCTCCCTCAGGATATCAGAAGCCACAATGGACATGGCTGGTCACAGCACCTCAAAAAGAGTTACAAGTGTTAATAGAGTCTCACCTGAGAGGAAACTTGTTTGACTGATAGAAAAACATGCATATTAAAAATAAACTTCATTTTGTATTTTTTCCAATCTTAGATTAATGCCTACTCAGGAAAACAGTAACTATTTAAGATAGAGCTTACAGAAAGTGGGTAAAATTGGATAATTCTCATTCAGATAGGAATTCCTTAGATTTATACAATTTTCTATCTCTGAATTCTGACCTTATCAACACTGTTATTAGCCTGATTGCAAAAGGGTGGTGGTGCTGCTGCTGAGTCCAAATCAGCATCAGCTGCTCCTCTGCCTCATGGTATGACTTCATGGCATTGTCCCAATAAGAACTGAGACTTCAGCTGGTCCTGATCACTGCTGCATTATTTTTAAAGATAATAAGGCTTGCATACAGTAGGAAAAGTTGTCAGGTTTTTGGGGAGGCCTATGCTCAAGACAGGCATAGTCCCAAATTCAAGTGTCCACCACAGAAGAAACCTTTGCCTGTAGGAAACTAAGAAACAGTCCTCTTACAAAGAGCAGTCACCATCTGGACTATTAGTGGGAAAACAAGAAGCTGGTTGCAATGGGTGAAGAAAATGTTACTGAATATTTTTGGTAAATGGTGCCACCAATTTCATAGTTCTCAGGTGGACAGGACAGAGATGCAGACTTTTTACCAAACAAACTCTTTTAGAAATGAGTGAACAGAGGCAAATATCTGACTTCTCCCACAGTGTCTAAGGGGTGGTGTGGACAGGGCTAAATTAATTTCAGAGAGGAAGTGCTATTGCTTTTTTAGGGGAATGCTGATGAGCCAAAGGCTTAGTTTCATCTCCTGACCTCGTTGCATTACTCTGTTCAGCAGTATCTAATCCCTTAATGATTTATCTCCTTATCCCAGTCCTACAGAATTT
Organism: Molothrus ater; assembly: GCF_012460135.2. Lineage (NCBI taxonomy): Eukaryota > Metazoa > Chordata > Aves > Passeriformes > Icteridae > Molothrus > Molothrus ater. Next base: position 48,789,638 of record NC_050483.2, read on the forward strand.
TGCTTTTAAATTTGCAATAATTAAATGTTTGTTCTTTTCTAACTCAGTGACTAATGTGCTGCAACTCAATACTTTTGCCTAGAAGACAGTCCCATAGTGTCTGGGGTTTATTCTATCAAATTCAACCATACAACTGGCAGGTGGAGTTTGGAGTGGATTGTACTTCTCAGACCACAGATGCAGATGCACTCCCATGCCTTGTGAAAGATTTCCAGGATCACTTTTTTAGGTAAAACAACTTGTCATTCCCCTAGAGGACACATTTTCAGAAGGCTGTAAAATCTCATTACAGTTTAATGAAATTTCATTGTTCTAAACCAAGGATTATTGTTATATGGTTTTCTGTGTTTTGTGGGAAACATGAAGTGGACTACCATAAATGTCTTTTACTGAGTAATGTGGGCCAGCAGAAGACTAACCTGCTAAGATGCCTCTTTCACTGCATGTCAGTACACTTAGTAAAACTGCTAAAATCCACTTTGGCAAAAGATTTTTCTCCTTGGCACAATGCAGAAGAGATGGGTGGTCATCCAGGCTCTTGACAGCACTTTTAGTGCTAGAGGGCACCAGAAAGCTGTTGGAAGTGAGAAAGGTTCTACTTTAACCAAAAAGTTGATTCCAGGTGTTGGTTTGGTGCTTTGCCTGTTGCATTTATTTCTGCAGTGAAGTCAGCATCCATGTGAATTGAAGATCACAGACCCTGCACTGCCTGCTTTGGAAGCACGCTCCATGGTCAGCAAAGGACATCTCAAACCTGGGTAAACATTCTCTTTGGAATGATGTCCAGTGTAATGTAGACCCTGAATTAAATAAGCTCTCAAGATAAGTCATCACAACTCTAGTTGCATGTGTTGTGACCTCAGTATTCCCTGGTTTCCATTTTACTGGAATTGTCAGAGGTTTGTATCTGGAATGTTAGCATGAATATTCATTGCCTTTTTTTTTTCTCCTCCCTAACTAATAATGTGTTCCACAGCAAGAGCTTATAATAGGGCATGATAACCAGAGAGCTTCATATTGAGAATAAATGAATTATCCATACAGAAAAGCATTCTGCCTAGCCATATATAGACCTTATGTTTGCTATTTTGTGGTTTTGGTGTTAAATCTTATTTATGGACTTGAAGCGACTTTTCTTTTTTATATGTCTTTAGGTTTGTGCTATTTAAGCCCTGAGTGATTGCTCCTGACTCTCTCCCTTCCCCCTCCTTTTTCCTTTATACAACAAAAACAAGGTCTTTGCATTAAGAATAAGATTGACCACAGGCTATTTTAACATGCCTCAGCAGCCACTGTCTCTCCCCTTTACTTCCTGTCATGTATCCATTTCTACTCATGTGAATCAATCATACCTCTCATTTATAAAATATGGCAGCAATATATACAAAATTAATATAATAATTAAAGGAACTATCATTGAAAGGTCTAAAGAAAAATAATTCTTAAAAATCAAACGTTTAGTCCAGTTAAAGCATTGTGCATGTTCCTTGGAGAGGGTCTTCAGTACTATGTATCTCATGGGTGTCATTGGATGTAATTGTTGCCATGCTAAATATTCATGTATGAATAGTCTGGAATAAATTCTCTTGTAAATTGACAGAGGGCAAGTTAGAACTGTCCTTGAGTCTCTCATCTGCATCCTCATTTTTGAAAAACTGTCTCGTTTGCATGTGTGTGTGTGTACTTGGTTAAATTAAACAGGGAAAGCTGCTTTCTTTCTGAAACACTCTGCTGCTTCTATCACCTGTTACTAGCACTGGTTATTTATATCAGCTCAGTTTTGTGGAGTAGAAACTGGTATCTATAAAACAATTTAAGACTGGCAATAGTTCTTTGAGTTGTGCTTGCTGGCCCCACCTGGGAGCAGAGTGAGCTGTGCCAGGAGGACTTAAACACACACAGCAAGGCAACCTCTGTGGTGTGGGACTCAGCACCTGAGCCAGAGAGAGAACATGGCCAGGCTCACACAGGAAGGTGACAGGAGACCCTGAAACTGAACCCATATCTCCTACTCAGGGGTTTCATCACAAGTCATCCAGTCCTCTTTCCATCTAATACTCTGACACAAATATTTTGAACATAAATGCTGATAGTCATGGCAGAGTATTATCCTTTCTGGTGTCTAACCCTCTCTACCAGGTGTTGCCAGTCTTTGTCTATGGGTTGTGGGGTCTGGATCCATATCTTTCCCTGTTTTGGTACCTGGATCCATATCTTTCCCTGTTTTGGTACTCATATAGCCTGGAACTCTCCTCATCCCATGTTTGTTTTTCCTTTCTCCTAAACACCTGCATAATTAAGTTTGGTTTGGGTTTTTTTTTTGGTTTTTTTTTTCTTTCTGTATGCATACTGTTAGCTTTGATATTTTATTAAATGGAGAGAAAAAAGTGAGAGTGTTCTCACTCCTTTGTGTGCTGAACATGACACGATTAAGGCTTAATTTCAATTTTCCCCAGGTCTCATTACTTGCCCACAGTTCTTCCCCAGATTTGAACTGTGCTCTGAGCACCTCAGCTCCCTCCTCTGGCCCCTGCTCCCCGTGTCTGCATGCAAAGGGTCACAGCTAGATGTCTTTGCTGGGGCAAGGTGGCCCTGGGTCTCGGGGTCTCTAGTTGGTCACAGTGACCCTGAGATGTGTTACACAGTCTCATTTCCCAGCCCAGCAGTCAAAGGAGTCAGAGCTCTTCATTTCTCAGTCTCAAGGTTGTTTATTGTACCTTATCTATAAAATTCTTTTTTCTAGCCTGCTGAGGTCAGCTCAGCAAGACAGTCAGAGGCACTCTGCTTGCCGTGGGGCAGTGTTATCATTTTATACTAAAAACTACATGTGCAATATTTACAATTACTTTCCAATACCTATCAGCTATGTTAGACAGTGAGCTTCTACTCTAAACCAATCCAAAAGTGCCAACATCACAGCAGAAGATGGAGGCCAAGAAGAAGAAGGAGAAAGGCTTGACACGCCCAGATTCCTCCATCTTGCCCCCTGAACCCCCATTCTAAAAACCTCAAAAAATCTATTTTTCACCCTATGATAAATTCACTATCATTCTACTTAAACTTTTGTGGCTTGTAATTCTTCATATAAGGTTGGTAATTGTTTTTTCAATTACTAAGAGGGCTAAATCAAAGGCACAGGGGACCTGGGCTCTGTGCCAAGGTCTCCAAGCCCCCTGACAGGGTCTTGTGTCCTCCAGGGCAGCCAGAGGAATTTCCTGGGTTCCCACAGCTGGGTGCAAAGACCTGTGTTGGGCTGCCTGATCCTGATGCTGCCTTAATCCCTTCTGTGTCAGTTTGGTGTTTTTAGGATTGCATCTGTGGTGGTTGGACCCTGGCTGGAGACCAGTTGCCCACAAAAGCTGCTCTACCACTCCCCTCCTCAAGTGGAGAGGGGAGAGAAAATTTCATGAATGGTTCATGGGCTGAGATAAGGACAGGGAGGAATCACTCACTGATTACCATCATGGACAACACAGACTTGACTTAATTGAATTTATTACCAATCAAATCAGAGCAGGATAATGAGAAGGAAAATGGTTATTAAAAACACCTTCCCCCTGCCCCTCCCTCCTTCTCAGAGTTAACTTTATTCCCAATTCTCTGTCTTCTCCCCTCTCAGTGGTGCAGGGGAATAGAGGTCATGGTCAGCTCATCACACATTTTTTCTGCAGCTGCTTCCTCCTCAGGAGTCTTTCCTGTGCTCCAGTGTGGGGTCCCTCACACAGGAGACAGTCCTCCACAAACTTCTCCAGTGTCCTTCCCACAGGCTACAGTTCTTCAGCATGGTCTCTTTTGTCCCCTCTCTGCAGTCCTTCAGTAACAGGCTGCTCCAGCATGGCTTCCCCTTGGGATCACAGCCTTCTTTTAGGCACTCACCTGCTCTGGGGCTCCTCCAGGGGCTGTGGGTGGATCTCTGTGGAGCTTCATGAGCTGCAGGGGCACAGCTGCTTCACCATGGTCTTCACCATGGACTGCAGGGGAAGCCCACTGCAGCACCTGGAGCCCTTCCTCCCACTGCTTCTTCATTGACCTGAGTGCCTGCAGAACTGTTCCTCTCATATATTCTTACTCCTCTCTTCTCTGGTCACAATTACTTCTGTGCAATAACTTCTCTTTTTCTCCTCTTCCTAAATACGTTGTTACAGAGCTTCACAATGCCTCCAATCCCTCCCAGCAGCAGTAAGGCACAATCCTCTGCAGACACTGAATTACTGGTGCCTTTTCAGCCAAAATCAACATGTGCTTGTGCTGCTGCAGAGAACCACAATCAAACAATCCCCAATATTTATCTTCCTGTCCAGTGGACAAGCTGGTTTAAGGGCAGGACCTTTATCAGACAAGGAACTGGTAGAGACCCTTTGTGGCATTTTGCAGACCCAGTGCTGAAGCCAAAGGGTTTCTGTGCAAGTGCCCTGTGGTTTGGCTGGCATCCATGAGAAGGAAGATAGAAAAGAACAGTGTGTTCTTCTTTCTTATACGTATGCGTTTGGACAGGTCATAGTTTAGCTTGAAAATTTGAACCAGGCAAAAAATACTTAATCAAATTCATAACCACAGTTGGGCAGCAAGGCCATGGTATCTCAAGGGATGTGGCTGTAAACTTTTGAAAGTGAGCTTCCAGGCCATTTGGAGGAGTGACAAACTCCTCATCATGAGCTGGCAGGAGAAGCAGCAGTGCTGCAGGACACCCAGGCTAGCAGTGGGCAGCTGGAGCTGGATGTAGGACATGCTGATTGCCCTGTCAGGAGAGAGAAATCACCTCTTCTTTTCAGTCCCTCCTGTTGCCCAGTGATGGCTTGCACTGGCAGGAACTTGCTTTGTTGGTGAGGGAAACTGCCTCTGCTGCTGCTCAGGGGAAATCCTGCATGGGCTGAGACTGGGGCAGACAGGCAGCCCTTGTGCCCATGGGGCTCAGTCCTTGGAAATGAAGGGGATATGCCAGACAACCACATATTAGGTCTAAAATTCTGAAAACTCTAAAATTCTGAAAAAAATTCCCTGTGGTCCCAAGGAAGAAGAACAAAATGGTCTGCATTTCTCAGGGTGGGGTGAGGGCTGTGTCCTGACAGTGGGACTGGTAAGGTTTTTGGGACCAGGAGTAGAGGAACTGGCAGACAATGCAGGACTCGGTGCTGGCCAGAACGTGCAGTTAGCAGCACAAACACACTTGGCTCTGAAGGTGAGGTGGTAAGATATATTTTTTTAATTATTGAGCTGTGTACACATTATGAAACCATTATAGAACCAAAGTATATAAAATTCCAAATTGCAAATACCAGCTTATACAAAGGGGTAATAAAATAAATAATACATTAACTAGCTCCAGCACTCTGAATTCATAGACAGTAATGGAACCATATACATCAGAGGCCATAAAAATGCATACATTAAACAGGGTGCACAGTGGTAACTGAGGGTTCATCTTGATGCTTCCTGACTGCATGAGAGTCTATTAGTGCTGGGGGATGGGAACTCTATTTGCTACTTAAGCAATTATTGATTGAGAGAGGGAAATACAAACCTCACAGTCCAGGCTGGTAGGAAAAAGGGTGAGAACTTAGCTTGACATAACACATTAACACTGTAAACAAAGTGGACTTTGAAGGTTATTGTGCTGGAGTGCAGGATCTGTCTTGGTGCGGGACACCAACAGAGAGGACTGCACTGTTTGTGCACAGGTGGAACACCAGCACACCCTGCATGTTCAAGGAGGAGGTGTCCTCATCAATGGTCATTCTACAGATTTTGACATGGGAAAAATTTTTCTCTAGAAGTAAACATCTTCTAATTCAGGAAAAATATGGGGCAAGATCCCTGTCTGGCTCCTGTTCAGTGTGGCAGCACTGGTGTAGCTCAGGCAGCTTTGTCAGAGAGGGCTGTGTGATACCTTTGCATGTGCCAGAGTTAGGTCTGGCTGGGTTTAGACTGGAGGGCTCTTCTCCCATGGCTGTGGATGTGTTTATTCATGACACTGCAGTAAAACAGATTTTCCTGGAACCTGCACAATGAAGGGAACATTTAAGTTTCTGCATCTACAAAGGAGAACAGAACATTGGCCAAGGACATAAGATCCAACCCCATCTCACTCCAGGCAAGAATCCTTTCCACTCCCTCTTGCTCTATCTCCTGAAGTGCCTTCATTTTTATTTCTGTGCATATGATGTTGTGACCCCGAGAAATAGCAGTGTGCAGTGTTCTGATGCAGAATAGAGCAAAGAACTATTGCTCTTTGAATAGTCCCTCAGTGGGGGAGTGTGGCATGCTAGGGTCTGTGCATCAAATGGCTTACGGGAGTGGCCTACTTGGAAACTTTGGGGAATCCTATGAATGGAAAGAAACTAAAAAAAATAAAAATCAGACTGTCTAGAAGGTAAAAAAGCATGTATATATATACTTATATATAATATTATTATGCTAGCCATCTGATAACTTCAAATTAAATCAGATAAAAGTAAAGCTTAATCCTTGACAGGGTGCTGTTGCTTTTTTCCCTCCAATAGGTAGACAGATTCATGCCCAGAAATGTTTTCACTGGGTTTAGGAACCATTCTAAAGCAGGATTTTTTTATCTGTTTGACTTGAGTGATATGAATGTCATTATCCACTTGCTGGCACTGAAAATTCATTGTGGGGCTCTCTTAAGTTTCCTTTCATTTAAAAAATTCTAATATATTGAGAAAGGAAAAGGGAATTGGAAAGAGAAGTGGAAGGGGAAGAGAGGTTTGGAGAATTCCCTATACTATGTCTGCTTTCTCTTTGTCAAGTTTTTAATCTGATGCAAGTAAACATTATTCCATTGATTTTACTGACTTCTAGTAAGATAAATATAGAGCACTGCAATCATATAATGCCACACGAGGCACAGCTTACATTCTCATTTCTGTTCTGTCTGCAGAAAAAACCCATGTTTGATTCTTGAACACCATGAACTGAACCTGTACTTCTGTCCCTTGCTCTCTTTCTGGGTCAGGCTCTGATCTCTGCTTCCCTGATACACAGCTAACAGGTTTATGTTGGTGTGGAAACTGTGCTCTGTTTACACTGATGGAGCAGAGACCAGGGCTCCTGGCTCCCTCTTCTTCACTTGCACAAACCCAAATGATCCATACAGGAATCCATTACATTTTAATAATTAATTTAATGGGAGGAATTAAAAATTAGGAACAATTTGTTTTGAAATATATGTATACTGAGCAGATGCCATGCCATCTCAGGTACACGGAGTTGACGTGCATTCTGTTTAAAAATGCTGCATGATTTCAACTATCAGAAGGGTTTGGAAAGTGTTATACCCTTGACAATGACCTGTATTACAATTAAAGCTCATGATTATTTACCCAAGAAGACAACAAGATTTGCTATGTAATTTGAGAAGCATTTATAATACTGCTACCCATGTTGTAAGCTGATTATAAATAAAGTTCAGCAGAATTGCTTCCATCAGAAAATCAGAATTCACAGTCAAATAAAGTGTACAACCCTGATGTGTAGATGCTTCTAGCTGCTACTGTACATAAATCAGATTCTGCTTAGCAACTGCTGCATATCATGTTTATTAAACACCTTCTGCTTATTACAGCAGAGGGTACTAAAAATTCTTCATGAAAATTTCTCAAATATCTTTTCACATCTTGGATATTTTTTAAAGGTCTCATTTCAGTGAACAGAATCCTTCTGCGGAAATGGTACTTGGGGGCTCTCAACATGTGCTTCCTGTTCCAGTCAGTCACATGGAAAATGTTCTCAGTTTACAAACTAGACAAATTGTTTTGTGTTGTTGCTTTAGTCCTAAGGCTCAACCCAGCATAAGGAGAATCAGGCTTCCTACTTTCAATATCACTGAGCATTTTGTTAAAAGTAATGCTCTTTATGAGTTCTGGGAAGTACTTGAAAAAAGGCTATTTCATAAGGAGGCAAACTTGCCTCTGTGTCCCAGAAGCATGCTGGAGCAAGTGACAGCTCAACAAAGAAAGCAACCCTTTATTCATCAGTGATTCTTTGGCACAAGCCTCTGCTATGAAATAATTTCACAGGGCTGGTCCACCATTTCACAAGTGACACACATTCATCACAATGTCCCACACTTACACACTACAACAGGCCTTTTAAACTAGTCACAGATGCTACAGGGGTCTGATAGATTGAGAATAGTCAGCTGCATACTCTGACAGCCTGTCCCTGTCACAGTGTATTCTAAAATGCCAGGTTCCATTTATATCTCACAAAAATAAAATAGCACTGGAAATATCAGCTTTGAAATAACTTTCAGTCCACCTCTTGCAGCTCCTTCTCTGCTCTGATCTTGTCCCAAGCTTTTTTTGACTGTTGCATGTTTGTCACTTCTTGATCTCTGTCTTCTAGTTGTAGTACAAATGTCAACTCTCAGACACTTGTACTACATTGCTCCATCTCTGCAACTTCTGCCAAGCTGGCCACAAAGTGCTGCTCATCTGTTTATGCAGCTAGCCAAGGTGGAAGAACTCTGGAGGGTTAACCAAAAACTTCTTTTCAGGTCTAGTCTTCCTGTCAAAGGCATTACAGTGTTCAGGCTGTATACTTGCTTTTTTCCTAACAAGAAAGGTTATTTCTCAAGCCACGTATAGATACATTTTTTTCTGTGACATTATACAAGTAATGGTATTCTTTTGTACTTGTACAACAATTATGGGAACAAAGACCAGACCCTCCATGCAGGGTGTCTGGCCAAATGCTTCTGTGGACTCCTGTGATTGCAGCTATGAACTATTCCTGGCACACATACATACATACATATACATATATATGTATATATGCACACACACATACATTATACTGCATTCTTTGCTGTAGTCCCTTGGCTCATGTGCAGGACTGTGCTGATGTGAGTGCCCACAGGGCAGCAGCACTAGCACATGTGCCATACAGACATACCCAAAACATTGTCAAAAGGCTGCACCTCTTCCATGGAGGCACCATATCCATATCCATGGATGAGGATATTGCCACTGAATCTAGTCTGTCGAATCTGAATCAATTACTTTGATTCATTGCCTGCAAAGCTAACTGAAGTCGCAGCACAGATTGTGGCACTGCAGAATACAGTGGCCAGGTCTCCACCAGAACAAGTGTGGAACATGTAGCAGGGCTCTGTACAGCCACTCTTTTCTCTGGGACTGTGGCTGGCATCAGCTCAGGCTTTGATCTGTAAATCCTCAACTGATTAATGCTCCTCTTTGTGAAGAAGCACTTCTTGGGCAGTGAGACCCATGCACCTCTTCAGTCATACAGCCAACTGCTCCCTGGATGAATTGAGTGGGAAATGGACGTAACCATTCTGGGTTTTGATGAAGAACCTCTATCCCAGGACAGGACAGTCTTCCTCAGCAGAAAGTCTCACTCTGATCCTACTGCAGCATGCCTTGTGCTTTTTTACAGATCAATTATTGCTTGATTAACTATACAGGTAGCGAGAAACCAGGAGAAACACTGGGAGGTTTTGTGACACGGTAAATCTTCGAAGCTCTTTATCATAATTTATAAACTTTTTTTCCGTACTAATTGTGCACATTTCTTAGCTGCAGAGCTCCTGTCTGCAATACAAGCAGTGAAAAATGTTACCTGGATAAGAATATATTTACATAATCATGAGCTAATTACTGTTTGTCATAAGTAAAATCAAGGAATTATTACCATGCACAACTTGTTTAGTTGTACATGGATACAGTTGAACTGCTGCCTTGTTCTACCCTAGAACTGGTTATATTTGCAAACAGTGTGCAAAAAATCACTCTGCTAACAGCCAGATGCACTTTCTGTTTCAAGATGTGCTGCTCCCTCTCTTCACTCTGCTTTTTTTTGGTGGCATTCCTCCTGACTTAATCTAGTTTTCCTGTGGGTGGAATCTGGCATAAAAAATATGTAAAGAGCTTTATAGCCATCTGCATCAAAGGTGCTGTATAGATACCAATTAGCAATAATGACATTCAGGCACTTCAGGTGTATTTGAAAACAGTTGGCAGTGCTTGATGCTAGAAATACAGAACGACTAAATCCTCACCAAGGTAAACTGGGATAGCCCTATTAATTCCTGCTGAGCCTCACCAGTTTATCTCAGCTGAGGATTGTTACTCCTAAACTCAAGGCTCTCCCCAGCAGCAACTCAGGACCCAGCCAAATGCACACTGTAGCTCCCTGTTTTAATTAAAGAAGTGGAAATTATTTTCTATTTTGGAAAGTTGTTGGGAATGATGTATGGATAACAGCTTGAGAATTCAAATTATGCCACAGATCAGCATGACCTGCAAGAAGCAGAAATGTTTTGATTACTACTCTAAGCAAAATCAGGATGGATGTCATAGATTATCCTTGCATGCACAAATCCATAGCTGCATGTTTTATGCTGTTTATAAGTAGCTTTATTAACTGAAGTTGACTGCTAAATTTCTGTGCTTGTTTGGGAAAACTTCAAAAGTAAACAGTGGCAAAGAGCACTGTGCTATTTTTCCACAGTTATAGTT